>NC_048220.1:90791580-90840570 GCF_002007445.2 Ailuropoda melanoleuca | reverse complement strand
GTAGCTTAACACTCCCCTTAGTAAGATGGTATGTGTATTAATTGAGAAAATGCATTTAAGTTACTTGGCAAAGTAATTTAATAAGGGGTCTATAAACATGAGCTATTAATATCAGTAATGTTATTTCATAAACACGTAATTGGGCACCTACCACAGGCCGGCTAGAGGTTCTGGAGCCTGCGTGAAAATATATTCCCACCTCCTGCACACACAGATGGCAAACTCATTAGGAAAACAGGTAAAGAAGGGGATTAAATCCAGCTTTGAAGGCCATTTTTCTTTCTTTTTCCTCATTGCCCACTTGTATCTCTGTCTCCTTCTCTGACATCTCCACACACACAGGAGCCCGAAGTAGAGAACTTCTCACCTGTATGTTTCCCTGTGGAGAGACAAGTTAACTTCAATTGTAGGAGGGGACCAACCATCCCGGCTGGCCAGGGACTGGCCTGGTATTAACTCCAAAAGGGCGGTGCCCCAGGAACCCCTCAGTCCTGGGCAAGCAAGTCGGTTGCTCACCCTGACGACAAGCCCGTGGGACATCAAGATGCTCTCAGTTTGATGCCACAGACTAGATATGAGGCCATGGGCCCTGCTTCAAGCTTCAGTGTCTTGATCTGTAAAACTGGATATTCATGCCTAGGCTGCATTTCTCAGGACGTGATTGAAGGATGAAATTGCACAGCATTCCAGACCATCTATCTTCGGGAGTGTTGAGTCCTGACCACTTCACGGTCCCAATCATTATTATTAGGGTGACTATATATGAAAATACTCGAGGTACAAAGAAAAAAATAAATCCCCAAATCCCAACAGGGTTTCCTGGAAACCCTCATTGGTCTTCATTCAGTTTTCAGACAGTCAGAAATACAGAGGTAGGAATATAGGTAAAAAAAAAAAAAATCAACTTTACAGTCTTATCGTCTTGTGATGGAAAAAGGGAATCAGTGTTACGTAGGAGGTATTTGGGATATAGCGAGTTACCGCTAATGAGACAAGAGGTTTGACCTGTTGAATGAATAAAAATGAGCCGTCACGAATGACGATTCTGAGACGCTGGATTCACACCAGCTCGTGGCAGTGGCATGCTGTCTGTAGCTGGGCCGAGGCTGAGATTTCTCAATGAGAGCATCTGGCTTAAAATTTCCACAGGAGGGGGACAGGGGTGGTGGAAGAAAATTCAAATAATCCCTAGGAGACCCTTTTAAATTTAGCACTCAAGGCACTAACATAAGAACATACCAGTGTGTGGATGAGAGAACGGAAGAGTCTTTACGAATAGAATTCGGGATATCTGTGTTTGCGAAATTCTTTTGGACAAAAGCGGAGAAAATGACATTATCTGTAATTAGAAATAATAATGTGTAATTGGTTCATTTGCCATATTTCTACAGTTCTGATTTAGTTGAACAATGTGATCATTATGCCACCAGTTTTCAATAGAGGTGTCACAATGAAAAATAATTGCAATATTCCACAATATTAACTGCACCCTAATTGCAAAAGTTTTGAAATATAATTACCATGAAAGCTAATGCGACAGGGAACATTAAGCATAATTAGTGTTTTTTAAAAAAAGGAAAAACTGTTAGGAGCTTGTTATTGTCTAGTAAGGTAGCTTCAAATTAGCTGGCTGTAGAGCACTTTCATCTTGCTTTTCTATAATTTTCATTATTAGCACAGACTGTAATAAATTTATTTGACATAGCTCACACCTGCCAACCCTGCAGGAGACAACTTATAATGTGCGCCAGCCCCAAGATTCCCCACTGAACCTGTCAGTGCTTCCTACAAGGAGGCAGCCAGGAGTGAGGTTATTTAAAAATAAAATAAAATAAAATAAAAACCCTCAATTGCACATTACACAGTTCAGATTTAACACTTAAGCTGTGTTTTAAGTAATTTCCGTAGAAAGCCAGTGCTCTAGGAATGCAATTAAGAGCCTCTTGTGGGTGGTGCTAAACAATCAAATCAGTGAACATTTCAAAGAGCTCCTAAGGCGCAGGCCGGCTCTCCAGTGGCTCCAAACTCCGCCAGGGAGCGGACAATTAGCCTGTGCACCTGTTTGCCCGAGTACAACCTCTGATTTTCTGAGAAAGGCACCACGACCCACCAACCCCGAGCTCAGTGGCCATGATCAAACCCCTCAATTTCTCCTTTGACAGAACCACTCAAGGTCAGCGTTTTGAAGCAATCATCTGCACCTCCTACCTACACTGGCCTCGGTCTGTCTGTAATGAGGCTTAAGAGTCAAGATCTTGACTCCACACGGACCATCTGATTCAGCTAGAAGCGTGCTCAGCACAGCAGGGCGCACAACTCCAGGGGGAGCCGTTCACATTGTTCTCTCTGTAGCGTTGTGCATTGGGGGTGTCCAAAGTGAATGATGCCCCGTGTTGCTTCTGATTTCTCTTTTGAGGCTCTCTGCTAACTGGCTACATTACATTCCCTTGATTAAGAAAGAGAGAAGAGAAAAGCTAGGAAAAGGAGGGGGAGAGCTTGGGAAGTAGGTATTTCTGTGAGAGGACCTGGGATCCCATTAAATAGACGCTCTATGCTAGATGCACAGCCAATGACATCGCAAATGAAAGACCAGTATCAACTTCAGAGAGCCTAAATCTGCAATTTAAACTGCGTATCCTTACATCGCCGTTTTAGAACTCGCGGACCCTAGTTTGCAAAATCCTGCATCAGAAGTTGAACATTGTCACTTTAGATGTTGTCACTGGTGACGCCGACTCAGTAATAAAAAGAGGTATAAATGAAAGTAGGCAAAAAAAAAAAATTTTTTTTTCTGGTCAAGATGGTCCTGCAGGCTTTGGTTTGCTTAAGTCATCCTGAAAATGAAAACATATACTTTTGTAAATGATTATGGCATATTCATAGACCTAAAAATTCAGGAAGAGGTGTTCTTCCATCTTCTCTCCTGTTGCCCCACTGTGGAAATTAAAGCATCACCAACAGTATATTAATAGCTGCACAACCAATTTTTAAATATAGTGCTGCCTTGATTAAATCTGATGGGGCTGAAGCCAGTGACGCTCTTAGGACAGTGTGAGGGTCTCTGTCGCATAAAGACACCATGTTCTCTAGCAAAACAACCGCAAGAGAGCAAGTCACCTGTCAATATACCTGTTTCCTCATTTGTAAAATGAGGATGCTGAACTTAATGATTTCCTAGGGTCCTTTGAAGAGCTCAAATTTTCTGTCTCGAAATCAAAATTAGATTTGAATGGAGCATTTCCTTTGATCACAGGTTTCATATTTCTGGCCAATTCTTTGTTCTCAGAATCACCCTGTTCTAGGCTTTCTGTCCTTAGAACCGCACGTTCTGTTAGCAACAGATGAGCCTTAAAGTGTTGTCTGGCGATGACTGGCAGGACCTCAGCAGGCTGTAATCCTTGGAGGAGAAAGTCTGTATCCACACCTCTCCTCTCCTCTTCCCCCGCCTCCTTCCCTCCCTCCCTCTCCCCAACATAGCCCTTAGCATATAGGTTCTCAGCAAATACCCCTGACGAAAGAGAAAAGGAAGCTCAACGTTGGCAGTTCTCCAGGCTGAGCATATTGCTTGCTTGGAGAANTGCTTGGAGAGAAAGCTACCACGGATCAGAGTTAATCTTTGGGTCTACAAGGCACGGGCATCTTAGGAGCTTCCCTTAGTTCAGCATTTGAGGCCCACAATCTGCTGAATACAGTGCCTTTCAATTTATGGAAAGGGGTCATATATTTTAGTGGTTATGCATGACTTAAATAATGCTTAATGCTTATTATGATTCCTCAGTGTGACATTTCTGCTGAATTTTATATTTTATATTTTCGTTTTGTTTTCGCTTTTTTTTAAAGCAAAAATTGAACTAGTTTTATTCTTTTCCAAGGGAGAGTTTCCTTTTCTAAGGAGAGGAGAGAAGCAAACTAGAAACTCACAGCATAATTCTTTAAATCTTGATGCCACAGATAAATGTTGCTGTTGTTGTGGTTTGGTTTGTTTGGGGGGGGGGTTGTTTGTTTTTTACTGGATCGTTTGTCAGAGTTTTTAAGTTGGACATTGAACTGGAAAGGGTTAGTGGACTAAAGGTCTGATCGTTGTCTTACTTTCAGAACAGTAACTATGTTTCCCTTTGCCCTGCGGCATAATGTAATCATTGTGTTTAATCTCCCTTCCTTAGAGCATGAAGAATTATCAAAAGTATTGTTGCAGTGTCACTGTAAAATTATTCTTTAAGAGATGTACTTTGTCAGTACTCAGCTCTTGGCCTTCATTTATAATTGTGTGGCCATTAATTCTTACTTGGCAGTACTCTTTAGGTTAAAAATTCTCTTTGAGCCTTAAGGACCAGCCTTCATCTAGCCATCAGTCATCAAACCTGCATTTGCAAAAGTTAGAAACTTAATTTTTCAGTAAAAAGTACACCTAGTTGGGATTTGAACACAGAGATTAGGATATTGTTCTATCACCCAAATGATTGGGCTCTATCAGGCAAACTAGAAATAGGATTTTGAACAAATAGGTTTACTTGGTACAGAAAAATAACGTGAGGAGAGCACGTCTATCACGGATGGAACAAGAGACTATTGAAGTCAGGGGGTTAAGGAAAATTAAGCCTTCTGAAGTTCACGCCTGGATTTGCAATTGTAAGGCATTTTCCCCAACACAAACTGCATTTGTACAGAATATTAGACTTTGCGTCAACATATTTTTTTAAAATTTGAGGGCAAACTGGGTTCATACAATTACTGACCAATGATTTATCTTCCTGGATTCCCATAGGACTCTGTTTTGACTTCTATAAATACCTGGCCAATTCGGATGTGTAACTTAATTTATTTATCTGCAATACCAGCACAATGAAAAATTCTCTCTTCTGGTTTTGGAATTATACTCATTTTGGCAGATACTAAGCACATGTGTTACCACTTCTCATTCTTGCACCCAGGGCAGACATCACTAATCGATCACAGCCCTCTTTCCTGCTGGGAGCAGATGCAGCCTGCCAATACTTCTCAACAGTCCTCTAAGCAGCCACTACTAATCAATCAAATTGGCATGCAAGTTGAAATGCATTTGCTTGTCAGGGCAATAATCACATAAAATGGCAATCTCACAGATGTGATTCCCTGGGGTAGCCAGGATGCCAAAACCTATTATAATTGCCTCTTCAAAATGTGTATTTAATATTTTCTTTTCCTCCATTATAAATAAAAAGAATAAAGATATGCAAAGTAGGTTCTGTCTGGGAGAAAAACTTCTAAGAACCTTGCATTTCTTTGTGGATCCAAGATCCAAACTGTTCTTGCACAAAAGGAGCCATCACTGAAATCCACTAACTTATAGTTCAGTTCATATTCATTTCCTCCAAAAAAGGAAAAAGCAACCCCGATGGTACAATCTTACTATTATTAAATCACTCTTCTGTGGGCACATAGTTATGAATACTTAGCATCCTTTGTCTTGAATACTGATACTAAATCGTGTCCTTCCACAGAATGAAATATTCTGAATCTTGAAAGAGTTATATTTATAGAGGAATAATTTATCCTAAGTTACATTAAAATAAGTAAATCCATGGCAGCACAGTTAAATTCATAAGAGCAAGAACCTATCATTACTCTCAGATTCTCTTTAGATCTCTGCTAAATTGAGGACTATGCAATTTATGAATACATATTTTTTGGTTAAACAAACCCTAGGAAAAAAGCATGTTTATGCATCAAAAACCTGTTATTAAGAGCTCAAAATATAAACTTCTTATTAGAAGATTTGAATTTTTTTCCAACTGCAACAATCTCTAGAATTAAGAGGGATTTTATATTTCCTTTTGTGATAAGGGATGATCGTATCATGTTTTACTTGATATAAATATAACTGCCAGTGGTTTTAATTATTACTGTAGAATGGAGCCGTTTCACCGAAATGACAATTCATGCTGTAGAGTGGGGCGTGAGGTGAGAAATACAAATGAGATCAACAAATATCTGTTGNCGTGAGGTGAGAAATACAAATGAGATCAACAAATATCTGTTGAGCACCTCTTCTGTGTGAGGCACCAAAACTGCAACCGAGGGACCCTTGGTTAATTCTGGAAGCATCAACGGGAGTGCCCATGATGGGGTGCAGGAAGCAGTGAGCAGTAAGTCCCCAACATCACTCATGCGATGAAAACTTATGTATGTTTTCTTTGTGCCGGACAGCGCCCTTGCCTTCCAGGGGCACTGCCAGACTATGGAAATATGTACAACCAGGAATGGCAGCTAACAACCCATGAATGATTCATTTTAAGTTTCTCTTGAATGAAGCTCTTTGGGGTCAGAAACCATGCCCTATCTAGGTCACCGTTGGGCCGCCGGCAAGGAGCAAAATGCTAGCACATAGTAGGCACTGAGTAGACACATGCTGATGAAATGAATTAGAGGAGGGCAATGGGAAGAGATGATGAGGGCGTTAATGTGATTTTGCACATTCCTTTCAGAGACAATGAGCTCCCTAAGGGCAGGGCACAAGTCTGCTATCTCTGTGTTCTGAGATCTCAGAACCTCATAGCCATGCAAAAAAAATGTCGCAGAATGATTTCAGAGGTATCCAAGGAATGAATCAGAGGTAGGTTAAGTGTTAAGATAGGACAAGAGCATACGGTAATTTGAATCCAGTGTGGTTTTTGAAAAGAGAAATCCCAGGTACCTTTTCCTTCCCTCAAGAGCAAGGGGGAGGTGGACGTGCTTTACTCAGAGTACATGTTCTGATCATTATTCCTTGGGCCAGCCACTGGGACACCCTGGGCAAAGGCAGAGAAAGGAGAAGGCCTTTCCAAGTGGAACATGACTGGCCACACAGCAAGGAAGGTTCAGGCAAGCATGAAGTGATGGATGAGGGGGCATCTCTTAGAAGGCCCGGAGGCGTTCAGTCCTTAGCATGTTTGCATTCCAGCAAAACTCTGCAGCACCCTCAGTGAGACCGAGCAGCGGGACCATGATGTTGAGAAGCACGGGAGCACCCACCTGAGCTCCCTGACTGGCTAGCTGGTGGAGCACTTTAACTCTTCACCCCCCGCCTCTTCTTCTTGCACAGCCTGGAGCCTTGACTACGTTCGGATGGCAGAACGCATCCTCTCTGCCTGGGATTTGAGTGTGTTAACTCCGTGCCAAAGATCAGTGGGTTTTATAAACTTTGATAAAGCAAGGGAAGCAGCAAGTGTCACATACTATCACCCATCATATTTTACTATCAAGCAGGAAGAATAAGTTTAAGTGATGTTACAAAGCATATTTATTTATACAGACGCTCTTTTTATCCTTTTCTCGACAGGATATTGGCACTGCCGTTGAAATGGGGTGGGGGGAAGCAACATGTTCCCATTTCTCAATCCCCTGACTGCCAACTTTGAATTGAGACCAACATCAAGATTTCAAATGTCTTCAGCATCGATCTATTGCTAGTTTGCGGTAGAGAAATTAAAACAATAGAAGTCTTATACTAAGAGAAATGGCACCTTGTAGTGGGCTTGTCCCCACCAGTGTATTCACAGGCAGAGAGGGGAGAAGGGTCACATGCTCTTCTCCAGCTCGGTCCGGCCGTCCCCTCTTCAGGAGGCCCATGCACTCCAAGGACTTCTCATCCCCACCCGGTTGCCATTTCTGTCCCTTTCATTCAAGGCTCCCCCACTGACCATGTGTGCAACTTAGGTCAAGTTTATCTTTTTTTTTTTTTTTTTCTGAATCTCTTTTGCCTTTGTTTCCTCATCTGGTAAGTGGAAATAAGGGCAGAGCCTAATACTAAGATTGTGGCAAGGATTAAAAGAGAGCATGTGAACGAAGGGCTAAACAGTACCTGCATCTGGTAAGCAGCTGTTCTCACTGTTGCACCTCCTGTCGGGTGTGTAAGAAGAGGCCAGCCTCCATGTGCCTTAAACTGAAGGGCCAGGAGGCACAAGTGGGAGAAGTGGGAGCTCAACCAGGATTGAGTTTTCCGTTTCCTCCTGGATTGTACTTGGCCTGGGGCATACCTGACTCTAAGTTTTCCTGGCCCAGGTTCCACATCACCCCATTTCACTTCCCTATGGCTACTGTAACAAGTTGCCACAATTCAGTGACTCGACACAACACAAATGTATTACATTGCAACTGTGGAAGTCAGAAGTCTGAGATAAGTTGCTGAGGCTAACATCAAGGTGTCAGCAGTGTTTCATTCCTTCTGAGGGCTCGAGGGAAGAGTCTGTTTTCTTGTCTTTTCTAGTTTCTGGAGGATTCCTTGGCATTTGGCTCCTTCTTCCATCTTTAAGACCAGCAGTGTCGGGCTGAGTCTTTTTCATACTGCCATCTGTCTGGTTCTTTCTCATCTGCTTCCCTCTTCCACTTATACAGACCCCTTTGATTACACTAGCCCCCGCCCCTCCGATAAGCGAGGTTAGCTTCCCTTCTCAAAGACAGCTAATGAGCAACCTTAAGTCCATCTGCAACCTTCATTCCCCCTTGGCATCTGTATCCCTTTCTTAGATCTACCATAACAAAGGAACTCAAACTAGGTGGGTTAGAATAAGAGAAATTCATTGGCTCCCAACTCTAGAGCCTAGAAGTCCAAATACCAAGATGTCGGTGGGACCGTGGTCTCTCTGAAACCTGTCGAGGAGACTTTCTTGCCACTCCGTAGCTCCTGGTGCTTTGCCAGAAATCTGTGTTTCTCGGCTTGCAGCTGCATAACTCCAAACCCTGACTTCATCATCACATGGCGTTCTCCCTGCGTGTCTCTGCATCTTCACGTGGCCTTTTCCTTAAAAGGACACCAGTGTTATGGGATTAGGATCCTACCTTCCTCCAATATGACCTCATCTTAACTAGTTATATCTTCAATGACTCTGTTATCAATCAGAGTCACATCTGAGGTATTAGGGGTTAGAACTTCATTTTGCGGGGGGTACACAATTCAACCCATAACACCACGTAACCAATCATGGTCATGGGCTCTGGAGATGAGGTCATGGGTATCGTTTAAGGGGTCATTATTCCACCTTCCAACCCCCGCTTTAGGTCACCCTTATTCCTGATTTGGAGGAGACGAAAACAGCGTGAAGTGATGGGAAAGAGAAACTTCTGTTTACTCCCAGCCCCGAGATGCTAACTTCTCAAGGTCCATTAATGCAGGTAGACCCCAAATTACACATGAAGGACAACTAGACACACTGTTGTCAAAAGTGATTTTAGTCCACAGCGACAGAGAAGGGAGTTGGAGAGAGAGGATGAAAAGGAAGAAATTAAATCCCTGACAACATATGGTCACATCTCATCCCAACCAGGCTTTCATTGAAGGTGTCTGAATCCGTTCTTGGAAGTGTCTTTTCCCCTCCTGTTGGGTGAAGTTTGCTCCATATTGAATTTCTTTTCTCCTCTACACCCCCACCAACCACCAGCTCCCTTCTGCTGGCGTTGGCCTCTCTTACTCCATTGATATTCAAAGCGTGTGGCTTGATCTCACTTTCCCAGCAAAATCTTTTGTTCCCCTGTATTGATTCACCAATTATCCACTAATCCCCTCTCCAGTCCCTCCCCTTACTACAGTAACAACAGCAGAAATTAAAAGCATAAGCCAAAAGAGCAGCCCTCATAGCGTCCCTGAGGGAGAAAAACCTGTGCACTAACAAGAAAGACTATCTGTCCTCTATTTCTTTATCTTGAGGAAAACACACTCAGAATGTCATTTTGTGAAATGCCGGTATTTCCTTAATTTGGAGGGCATTAATTGTTCCAAAATGGACTTGACTGTGAGCTGTTCCTACCCCGAAGGCAAGCCATACGCTCCATACGTGTGAAAGGTGTGTTCCGTTCTGACAGGTGTGCTTTCGACTATTTGTGCCACCGCTTAATCTGACCGACCTTGGGGAACTAACTTAGTCTGGTTCTTAATCTGCAAAATGAGGATTAAAAGGTACGTAATCGACAGGTTTGTGAGGAGAATTAAAGAAGCTAATAAGTCATAGTGAGCATGTGCTGTGCGCCAGGCACCCTGCGAGCTCTTCTCGCGGATTATCCCACAATGCTGTCCTCCAGGGAGCAGAGGGTCTGATGCGTAATAAACAACGAATGGGCACTGTTTCTGTTACTACATGCCTGCATCCGGTGTGCCACGGAAAGCAAAATGTTCTTACTGTCCTTTACGTCCAGTCCTGGAACCTGCTCAGAGCCCGTTGAAAGAGCCCCAGTTTTTCTCGGGGTTTGTTTCAGACTTTATTGTACTATCTTTCTGTTCGGCGAGTCAGAGCCACAGGACCTGGTTGGTGAAAAATGTAAATCAGATCGGTGAGAGTCAGCAATCCTCATCTCCCCCACTGTTCAGCTCCCCACCTTTGCCACCAGGTCAGGGAAATCATCAGTCCCGGGGAGCAACTACAAAGCTGTTTCGAGAGCCAATTTCCTGCTGAACTGTGTGTTACACTCTTAGCAACATTCCAAAAATTATACTCACTTCAAAGCCAGCTTTGATCTGGACCCCCTCCCTCTCTTCTCCCCCAGCCTTTGCCGGGAAGCACATCTCCAGGAGTAGGGGTTCACCTTGAAAGGTTGAGACGCCAGTGTGCAGAGCTAGGCTCTTCCTGAGAGGGAGGGAGGTGCCAGAACAGAAGGAAAAAAAAAGAGAAAAGAGAAAAAGAAAATCCATGGGAGGCCTCACTTATTCTCAGTGGTCCACTGCCCTTGACTGGGCAGCTCAGTTCCTTCTCGGGGTGAGCGAACTGCCAGCCTCGTCTTCTCCCGTCCACAGACTAGCAACGGCAGCGGCTATGATTTCAGCACCGCTGGCCTCGCTGGGGTTGTGTTACTCCGAGAAGGAGCTGAGCTGGCTTCTCACTCAGGGCCCAGGAGCACAGGTGTGTAGGGAAGGGGTGAGGAGGGGGTGGGAGGGAAAAGCTTTTCCCAAAGGGGGAATACTGCTCCAGTGCCTTCCATACTGAGGAGGGCCCGCCTTTGATGCCACCAGGCATCAGAAGCACTGGACAAGTCTTCTTTGAATGGAGGAATTCTCAAAGGAGCTTTGTTTTCCTCTTCCCCCCTTTCCCTCATTCCTAAACTACGCGGAAACTGAGGTATGGTAAGAGACTTGCTCACCCAGCAAGTTGCCCATCGAATCAAGGGTGATTTGCAAATCCCTGTTCTAGCCCAAGAGAACATTCCCTAAGAAGCCAAGTCAAGGGAGAGGGACAACTTGATGAACATACTTCATCCATTGATGAGGTTTTGGAATCTCTGGGGCCTCTGAGGATCGGGGCTATGAACCCGGATACGTAGTATTATCTTCATTTGTGAAGTGTGAATCTCAGGGTATCCCTCGCTGGGAATTTTTCAATAATAGTTACTAACTTGAAGGACTGTATTTCCACTTCAGACAAGGGAGTGGGAAGAAGGAGATGTAATAACAGGTGGGGGCGGGGAGGGTGTAAAGCCCCGCCACCTGCTTGCAGGTGACCTTGAAATACTCCCCTCACCTGTCTGAATCTTAGGTTCCTCACCTGTAAAACGGGGGATTTTTAGTGAGAGTAAATTATAACAATCCACGTAGGGTGCTTCAAGCAGTGCCTGACACGGGCCATGCCCCACAGAGTTGATAGCCCAGTGGCGTAACAGGCAGGTAGCGGCAAAGCTATTGTCTATCTCCCTGCGCCTAGCACGTTGCCTTGCGTTTCATGGACCCTCGGTATACATGGACTGGATTGAGTTGACTTGAGAGAGAAATAATATTTTCGGTATCCTGAGGGAAGTCTGTATATTGTGACAAATTATTTTGTGAAGTGAAGAATTTTTGTAACCACCCCAGTATTATTCTATCATCACTACCGTGGTTAATGTGACTCTTATTGGCTGTAGAGGACAGCAGTGACCGCTACTGTTTACTGATATATACTATTTAGCACAGCACTTAGCACAAAGTTAGTGCTCAGTGAAAGTTAAATAGTAGTGAAACAATACAGAGCCTGCCTCTCAGAACATGGATTTCTGTATACATTTTTGGCATTTCATTGGTGAGATAAAGAAGGGGCTTTTTATATTTCTCTTTTTTATTAAAGCAAAACAATTAAATTGAGAGAATAACAGCAGTTACCGCGAGTCCTTAAAAAGAGGGGCTGAGATGTGTGTTGAACGAATGTAAAACATGTCCAGAATGTGGCCAGTCCCCCAGGCTCCCCTGCCTCGTGCTGACCACTCTGGTAATTCATAACTGTCCTGACCCTTGAAGCGCGTCAGGAATGAGCTGCTGCCCCCATCTGCAAGGATGGCGGGACGCGTTACCACCTGCACACCTCCCCGGACGCTCTGTCGCATTAGCAAGAGGCACTGGTTCTGTTAGACGGAGCCACAGCTGAGCCCGTGGTTTGATTTTTGTCACCATAAAGGCAGGGCTAGGAATGATGCTAGAGGAATTAGGAATGAATTCTCAGATCTTGGCTTACCCAGCACACTGCCAGGGAGGAAGGCGGGAGCCGTGTGGCCGTGTTTTGGAAGCTGAGATCATGACCTTGCAGGTTGACCTCCCTCTTAATCTTTCTATTAGAGAGACGGGTGAGCCTTTGGCCAGACTCTCCTGTTAGGCTGGCGACCAGAGCAGTCCTCTCTGTGTGTGTGTGNGAGCAGTCCTCTGTGTGTGTGTGTGTGTGTGTGTGTGTGTGTGTAGCCTGTAGGCACTTAGAAGAAAAAGAAGCAGGAGAACGAAGCCAATATGGGAAGCAAACTTACCACAGGGACAAAATGTTCTTCCGAGCAGCTTGAAACGAGCATAATTTTGGAGAATTTCTGCAAGAGCCGGTTAATTCATAATTGGGTTTGCTGAGCAATCAACAATGTGTTACTTGTCTTTTCACATGCTGGGAGCATGTGACTCGGCGTGTGCGTGCGTGTGTGTTATAACGCTCCAGTACTTTGATGCTTCACTAATGTGCAATCTCGATTTCTTGCTTTTGTCTGGGGGCCTCTCATATTACATTTAGATTGTATCCTTTATCATCCCAAATTGACATTTATGCTTTTACTTCTATTGTTTCCCTAGCTTCTCCCTGGTATGGATCAACAATTTGTTTTAATCTGTGTCACTTCTCTTATCTCCCTTGACACAGAGGAGCAGTCATTTTGCACCGCCATCCGCCTACAGAGGTTGTGTTATCTAGAGTGTGGTGGGGTCCCTCACCCTCTCCCCACTACCTAAAGTGCTGGCGAATGTTAATTGCTTTTCCAGTTAGTTTATAAGAATGCAGAAACCGCTGAATGCAGCTTGACTGGTTTTGATGAAAGTAATGGAATGCTACCACCTATGAATAAATAAATCTGATTTACATAGAGGACTATTGTGGGGCTGGATAGGAAGCTGCCGGATGCAAGCAAATTATAGTTTAAGGACACATTATTCCACGGCTTTTATTCTAAGCGAGGGAGGAGAGCTCAGGTTTCCCTGGGTTCCCAGAGTGGGAGGTGGGAGGTGATCCCTTGGCCTGGGAGAAGCAGCATTAGTCTGAGGCTGCAGGGGACCTATTTTGTTCACAGAGAAGCTACCTCTCTATGTCTACTTGCTGAAATCCCCTTACCCAAGGCGCAGAGAAGAGAAGGGGGTGAAGAATGTACGAGCAGTAAACTGAAAATGTTTGAGTGCCTATCAGAGTGCTTGGTGATAGATCCAGCAAGGGTTCTTGGAAGGAGAAGGGATCACAACAGTTTCTATTTCAAGGTTATTTGTGTTTTCTAAATTCCCGCAAGATGGTGGTGACTCGAAGTAGAATAAATCAAGACGTTCTTTTTTTTTTTAAAGATTTTATTTATTTATTCGACAGAGATAGAGACAGCCAGAGAGAGGGAACACAAGCAGGGGAAGTGGGAGAGGAAGAAGCAGGCTCATAGCGGAGGAGCCTGATGTGGGGCTCGATCCCATAACGCTGGGATCACGCCCTGAGCCGAAGGCAGACGCTTAACTGCTGTGCCACCCAGGCGCCCCATGACGTTCTTTTTTCCAGACGATTCAAGGCAAATGAAGTAACGCTCTCCTGACTGAGTACGCTGATCTCAGCTTACTGCCGAGCTGGAGAGGTGGGAGTCAGGGGAATAACATCAAGGGGTCTGCATTTCCCAGTGTCTGGGGGTTGTTCTGCGATGGACCCATCAGACGGGAAAGATCTGGGAGGAGGAGCTTAGCAATCAGGTTGACACCCAGACTAAACAAGCAAAAAGGCTATGTTTTCGCAGTGACTCTTTTGATGGCTTCTGATAACCAAATAAGAATTAAACACCACCATTCAGCCCCTCAAAAAATATTTGTTATGTCTCAAATATTCTAGGTGCTGGGGAGACAGCAGTGCTTCAGGCAAAGTCACAGGCGTTAGGGCGTATCTAGCCTCGCATCCAGCTCTTGGCAAATTCTACACTCGAAGGAGACACATGATTGAGGGGGATCTTGAAACTCGAATATAAGGCTTTAGTTAGGTAAAATTTCCAGAAAAGGAACGGTGGTGGTTGGGTTTGGGTTTGGGTTTGGGTTTGCATTTGGTGCCATTCACAACATGACAGCATCCATAGTGCCTAGGAAAACACCCCAGAGGGGCCCCATGGGCAAGTTAAGAGTTAAATAAAAATAATCAACAGCATAAGGGAAAACAAATCCCTGACTGATTTTGTCCACCCCAGGGTCCTCTGTCTGTAAGCGTATTTGGAATTAGGTCATTATCCACAACCAGCCGTGCTTATCTTCCAAGCTCTTCATCATCATTTCTCAGGTCCTGATGATGTATCGATAGGCTACAGATTAAATATGAAATTACTACGAATCTCAAGCACCCAAAGATTTATGGACCAGGGCTTAGGCCTTGTATCAAATCAACCATCTAGGAAAATACATGATTTCACCCTAATATTAAAAATTACTGGCAGTGTCTTCATCTTATCCGATTGGTGTTGTCCTGATGATAAGGCACAGTAAGCAGAGGGAGAAATTGTGTGATAAATTATGGAACAGACATTGAAAAATGAATTTATTACATTCGGATGTGCAAGGATTTCACTCACTGCGTACGAAATAAACAGGACTAGTTTTTTAGTGCCCATTTCAGTTCCAAGTATGTGCAAGTCTCAAAAGACCCGGTAAACTTGAGTTGGTCCCATTCACAGGAGTTCGGTGCTTTGATGGGGAAACAAAGGGTGAAGTTACAGTGGAGCTGTTTGTTCTAAAAGGACGTGTTTCCTGGTCAGCGCGAATGATAGGCAGGAAAAAATCACAACTGGTTGCGGTTCGCATTTTGTTCTCCTGTCTAAAATGCCTAGAGAGTCTAGATCCTCGTTCCCTAAAGCGTGGCCCACAGACCTGCGCGTTGGCAGTCCCTGGAGCTTGTGAGAGATACAGCCTCTCAGGCCCCACCCCAGACTTCCCAAATTAGATTCTGTATCTTGAATTAGACAAGATGACCTAGTTGATTCATATGTCTTACAGTTCCGCAAGTGCAGGCTGAGAGGCAAATCACACTGACCTAGACAGGAAGCCTGAAAGGAAGAGGGAAGCTCTTCCTGTATCTCAGAAAAGGTACTAAATGACCACGACATATGATTATAATAATAATAACAAATCCAAATAGCAAAACCATAAAGTGGTGAACATTGAATGAAGACTTATTATGAGCAAGACATTGTACACAGGCTGTTATATACAGCCCTGTGAGAAGAGTAGTCAAAGTAACCCCACCTTACAAATGAGCAAGTAAACACGGAGGGCATCAAAGAACTTTCCCCTGGCCTCAAAGCTTTTAAGTACCAGGCCAGGATGGACACTCACATCTGTCTAACTGTAAGGTCCCGGTAGACGAAGGGCAGCCATGGAGGGCAAGGCTATGATATTGAAAACGAAATAAGTCATGAAATGGAAACTGTCTTCATGGTGAAAGAGAAAAGTAAGACCAACAAATGGTCTTTTAGCTTCCATTAGAATATGCTCCCTGGCTAAAAATCTGCAGTCCTCCTCACTTCTTCCCTTTCCCAATGGCCCATAGCCAGTTCACCTCCCACCTCTGTCACTTCCCTTCCCGGGTATCCCTTAACTGTTCCCCTGGTTCTTCAGGTCCACTCTGCTGTCCTCGTCCAGACCTCATCATCTGTAGCGGGTCTAGAGAAACTCACCTTCCAGACTCCAGCCTCTCCATTTTCCAGCCCATCCACCAGATTGCCATTAGTCAGCACTATCCAACGAATCCAAGGTGTTATCTCTCTGCCTGGATCCGTACCAGACACTGGAACACGAAGGCAAATGAAACATGTATTCTGCCCTCAGGGAAGTGACAGGTCCACGGAAAGCCCTCACACTCTACTTGGCCTACGTGTCTGATCTCTTTTCCCTCTTGCCATGTTCAAATACAACATCCCAGCCACCTTCCACTTCTCATCATTCACATTCTTTGCAGTACCCAGGACATGCCTTTTCCCTCAACTATCCCTCGTGAACTCCAGCCCATCCTTCAGCAGCCAGTTCAGCTGTGCAGTCCCCTTACCCAAACAGAAATACCTGCTCTCTTTGCTTATACATACCACTTTTACATTGGTCAGCATTTTGCTTACTTGTTTACTGCCCCTTCCAAGTCAGGATGTGTATTCCCGCCATGCTCGTGGAACAAAGAAAGAACGAGGAAATGATAGAATGGCTCACAGGTCTCAAAAACTGGACTTCAAAACTTGTTACTGGGTTTAAGACATTTTATTTTATTGTATTTATTATTTTTTTGTTATTATGATATGTCACCATACAGTGCATCATTAGCTTTTGATGTAGTGTTCCATGATTCATTGTTTGTGTATAACACCCAGTGCTCCATGCAGTACGTGCCCTCCTTACTACCCATCACCAGGGTTAAGACATTGCAGATGCACTCCCCCACCCTCACCCAGTACCTGTCTCTTATACTCTCACCAGAGCTATGTGCAGAGAGTGTGGAATGTTTGTAGACTTTCGTTCATAATGTGAGGATACCACCAGGCCTATCAGCCACCTCTTTTCCAACAACCTTGTTTGAATCTGAATAGAAAGAGGATTAGTTGACGCATAAATAATTTAAATTACCTATAAATTCTCAGAACCTCTGCTGGTGAGGTAGAAAGGCAGCTTGGGTGACTTCAGACTAGAATTATGTCCCTGTGGAGCGTGTTGTCAGCTTCAGTCCACATTTGAGTCCTAGTTGTGTTGCTGGCTGCAAGTTAGACGACTTCCACAGGTACCAGCTCATTTATTTCTTGTAGGAGCCCTATAAAATAGGTGTTATAACTTCCATTGTACAGATGAGGAAAGTGGGACCCTGGATACGTTAAATATTTTGCCTGTAGAGCTCCCTCGGATGGCTTGTAAGTGCGGAAGCTGGGAGTTAACTTCCAGGTGGCGAGCCCGGTGTTTCCCACTGTGCCATCTGCCTCGCCCCCCTCTCTCTCGACTGGCCATCATCTTGCTATCAAATCTTCTCAGAGTATATGTGTATCTATATAGAGACACAAGGCGTGACTGTAAAGCAGAAAGATGTCAGAATAAAACACCCATGAAAGTCTATCATACTGCTTTACAATCATGCCTATTACATAACCGTGTCCCTATGTTTACACATGTGACCAACTGTGTGTGCTGGTGGTGTATCCGAGTCCTGGGTCTCCATATTTCTATTTCCTTATCTCCTAAATGCACCCTGTAGAGGCAAGGGTGCCTCATTCTAGCGCAGGAATCTGATTATAGCATCTCTCCACATCTAAACCTGAGTAAGGTATTTGTCTTTATGCCTATTCTTTACAGGTAAGTAGGACCAGGTGGACAGTTCTTGGCACTTGGGCTTAGTTAGTGGAACACAGACGACAGGTGAGGTCCTCTTGCTGACTCCTGTGCCAGTGTGGTGGGGACCAGCTCTGATCCATTTCTGTCCATGGGTGCTTGCCAAAAACCATGCAGGCGAGTCAATAGGATGCCCATTGATGGGCCAAACGTTGTTTTTCTTGACAGGAGCCTGCAGACTAGGCGAAAGTGCCCAACTGGCTGGTCTGACCTGTCAGCCAATTTTTTTTTTTAAAGATTTTATTTATTTATTTGACAGAGATAGACAGCCAGCGAGAGAGGGAACACAAGCAGGGGGAGTGGGGGAGGAAGAAGCAGGCTCATAGCGGAGGAGCCTGATGTGGGGCTCGATCCCATTACGCCGGGATCACGCCCTGAGCCGAAGACAGATGCTTAACCGCTGTGCCACCCAGGCGCCCCCTGTCAGCCAATTTTTATCTCTCCTGGCAATAGCATAAAAATGATAAAATATTTACAGTTCATGACACAGGTTAACCCTTCTTTTGACTCAAGGCAACCAAAGCATAGAGAAAGCATGCATCAGAACCTAAAAGGGGCTCCACTGGAATGGATACATCAGAAATACATGGAACTTATTCCCCAGCACTGTTTGTCAAAGTGAGGTTGGAAGCCCACCTGCACTAAAAGCACCTGGAGAGCCTGAGATGGCAGGCTTTGACTGGTGTTGCCAGCTAGATGCCGGAACCGGGGCTTTGACTGAGATCGGACTTCAAGTCTACTCCACACATCGGATTGCAAGATGTATCTCAAAGCCAGCTTTTTGCCATGTCTTTGCATAGAAAGAAATAAAACAGTTAGGTGTCACTTCACACCTTCCAGAATGGCTAAAATTCAGAACACTGACAACATAGTACTGGCCAGGTTTGAGAGTAGCCTGCAGACAGTGGTAGTGAGAGTGGAAAGTGGTACAATCACTTTGGAAAATGTGTTGCATTTTCTCATACAATTAAACATAAACCCAGCAATCCCCCTCCCAAGTACTGACGTAAAGAAATAAAAATATATGTTCAAGAGTAGACGGATGCATGCATGTTAGTAGCAACTTTGGTTCTCAGTAACCACAGCCTGGAAACAAACTCAAATATCTGCCCACAAATGGATGAATACACTAACTCTGGCATTATCACACAATGGAATATTACTCAGCAGTACAAAAGGGTCAGACACACAGCATGGATAAATCTCAAAAACAAGCTGAGCGAAAGAAGTCACTTACAAAATGTACACTTACCATCTTCTTCATCTAAGGTTAAAACACGTTAAACTAATTTGCACTGGGAGGATTCCTAGCATGGTGTAGAGGGGTTGAATAACAGGACAAGGACACAAGTGAAATTTATGGGGTGATGGAAATAGCCTATATCTTGATAGTTACGTGACTGTTTATATGTATCAAAACTTTTCAAATGGTATGCTTCAGATTTGGGTGGGTAAGTTTCAGTTTTTAAAAAGGAGGGTGGGACAGAAGCGGGTATGGCTACCGAAGGGCAATATGAGGGACCCTCCTGGGGATGTTGTGTGTGTTCACTGGGTCAGTGTCAAAGTCTTAGTTGTGATATTGTGCTACTGTTTCCCAAGATGTTTATTATCACTGGGGGAAACTGGATAAAGAGTACTTGGAAGACTTACAATGGAATGTGTATCTACAATTCTCTCAAATTTAAGAGATTTAATTAACAAAACAAAGCAACGAACATTTGGTCTGTCAGCTTGGGATTTGAATTTTCTTGTAAGTGACCCATTGTGTTTGAATACACGTGTGTGTGCGCACACGCTTTTTATGGGAAAGAGAAAGGATTTTTCAGTATTTCTACATTTTTTTTTGCCTTGATTTCTCCTTTTTTTGTTTTTAGTTTTGTGTGCTCATGATTAAACATCCACCCCTTCAATGGGGCTGATTTCATCAGTCCAAGGTCAAAAATCTCTCTATCACTTGACACGTCGTCCCAGTGTCTTATAATTCCAAGGTTGCTGTGCAATGCAAGGAACCCCTTTCTTGAACATTCCATTATTCCAGTCCCATGGTGGAGCAAATAGTGCCTGTGAGGCATCTTCGCTGCTGAGTCAGGGGAGATGTCAGCCACATGTGATTTTGCACATCTCCCGGGTAACGCAGTAGTGCTCATGTAGTCTCCTGGATGCAGGGACACCAACTGGGTTTATGTCACTCCCCTGGGGGCCTGAAGTGCATAAATCAATCCTTTTTTTTTTTTCTTCAATCCATACAGAGGGCTTCCTCATGTGTGCTGCACGTCGGGAGGGAGGGAAGGATGCCTCCTTGAGCAAATGGTTTGCATTTGAGGAAACCAAGTGATGCATACAATATCAGAATCTAGTTTTGGGGGTGTTTTTATTTCTTTAACTCCCCTGGGATGGCTGCTCTGGCTTGAACGGAACTAAGAATGAAGGGCTTCATCAGCTGGAAAGAGGTTGATGTCAGTCAGGACAAAAACAGGGGACCAGCCTGGGCTTGCCTGGAGCTGCAGGATGGCATCCATGAGTCTCCATGGCTGGCCGTCTCCCAGTGCCGGCCCATACCACTCTGAAAGGCACCCCGCCTTGGGTTCTGCCTTAGCCAAATGTCCGCTATGGTGAGGCTGATGTTCTGAATTACAAATGCCAGTGATTACAGAGGTGTACTTTGGAGAGGCTAACTGCCTTTTTTCGGCAGGGATATCACCAACATTATCCCATTATGCCCACTGATGTCCACAGAGTCGGCTGGTGTGGTTTATTCCATTTCAGAGAAGAGGAATATCAGTCAGCTGAATCTCCTTATCTTCCCTCTATCCTTGCTCTTTCTTTTCCTCCTCCTCCTTCCTCTTCTTCTCCTTTGTGTCTTCTTCATTTTCTTCTTTCTCTCCTTTTCCTACTTCTTCCTCCTTCTCCTCGGGAGAGGGCATAGTAAGAATCTAAAACAAGTGTGTATGAAAATCTTTGTCTTTTCTCATTTCTTCTATTAACATTTCTTTATCCTTTCTAAGAACCTCTCCCCCACAATGTCTGTGGTTCCCATCTCATTTTCACTCCAACATCAAAACTTACCGATTCTACTTTCTAGCCCCTCAGGCCCAGGAGTCTTGATAAGACACTGAGCCGTAATTAGATTAATCGGATAACATGAAGCTCTCACATGTCACGAAGGCACTCATTTCCTTAGGCCCATCAAGGATATTCCTAATGTAATGCCAGGCACCATGGTAAAACTGTGGGAGAGAGATTTTCAGGCAGATAGAGCTTTCATGTTCCCCCAAATTATTTCCAATGTGAAGAGGAGCTCGTGTAATGATTCGGTGATAACTGCAGGCTGAGTGACGTCCCCGTATCATCCCCAGGCACCCAAGAGGCGTCCAACTGTGTGTTGAGAGAATTTGTGAGAAAGGGCAGGGTCATTCCTAAACTTTTCCAGGAGCTTTTGAGAAACACGTCTAACAGGATGTTAGAGCTTACCCATGAAATTGCTCTAGTCTAGAGAGAAAATTCTGAATCCATCCACAAGTTCGTGAGTTTTCGTTATGCTGTCATCGTAAGGAGCCGCTTCCAGAATACCCTGCACTTTCCCCTTTCTTAGCACTTAAAGGTCCTACTGAAGGTGTCCATCCTTCCTCCCCGACTACCTGAACACCTCAAGGAGGGGGACTAAATTGTAGACACCACCCTGTTCCTAGCATTGAGCTCAGGCCCAGGTACAAAATAGATGCTCAGTAAATGTCCATGGAACTTATCAAGCACGATCTCTGGCCACTCCTCAGGGGAGATTGCCCACAGAATGGGTTTTGGAAGAAGCCGGGATCTGGACCTGAAGGAATCTGAGAGAAGTTCTTCAGTGATCTTTTTTCAGATCCCTTGAATCCTGACTTGGGAGATTGGATTCTAATCAAGGTCAGCCATGGGCCACAGGCAAGAATAGAGACTGACAAAACTGGTGGGGAAAGATTTAGGGAACTTGCCTTTATGGCTCAGGGCTGTTTTCCCACAAGATAAGAGTGCTGTCCCTTCGATAGGAGCACAAGTGAGCAGTTCAGCTCCGCCTCTCCGCCTTCTGTCCTCTTCATGCACCAGTTCTCAAGACAACACTGTTATCGCGCCAGAAAATACAGCCCAAAGCATTACAGATGTCTGGTACAAGCGGAACCCATATTAATGGTTATTGCTTAAAGAAGAGGCATGCTCAGATCTCTTTACTGTGCTCTGGGGAAATAGCAGTTTTTACTTTCTTCCAGAGAAGACCAAAGACATAAAAAGATCAATTGGGTTTGGCCTATCTCAGAGAGAGGAGGCTTTTTCAGAGGTAACTTACGTGACAGATCCGACGTGACCTGAGACACATCTCCACAAATACAGATATTTTAACAATTAATTTTTATTAAGGTTCTGATGCAAGTCGAGATGCAAAATTTTCCATTTGTTGTAGGAACAACTAAGTTTGCGACATTGTAGGACAATTTAATGAGTCAAAAAAAGAGGGGGGGTGGATTTTTTGTTTTTACGACACAGACTTCAGGCTTGCTCCAAAAATCCTAATTTGATGTCTGTTGACAAATGACTTAGGATTTTATTTAAAGTACCTGAAATTTTTTTGTCTGCTTTTAAAAGATGGTTAGCCAGTTTCTGACAGTGAGTAGATCATTCCTGAAACAGAAAAAGATTTTTTTTGGCAAGAAATATCTCTTTTCAAGATGCCATTAATTGAACCAAACGGGAAATTCATTAAATGACCTTTTCAATGGCCAGAAAAAGCTACTGTTTTTGCTCAGGTAGAGAATGACCAGTTTCAAACACTTCCTGACAGATATGTTCACCATACCATGCAACTGTGTAACACTTTATTCATGCCAGCCTCAGCTCCGTGGGGGGTGAGGGGGTAGTTATTTTCCTTTGATTTCTACAAAGCAGAAGATCCCACAGTAATGCCACAGCATTCGGACCATGCCTTACACTATATTCTCTGGAAATAAAATAGCACCTTTTGACCTCTGAAAAACATTGCCATTTGTACTCAGCCCAGGTCCCCGGCTAGAGACACCGTCAACGGCAAGAGAAACTTTTAAATTGCTTGCCTTTGATGAAAATGAAAATGTTATCCATGAAACATCTCTAAGAAAATAAATTCAGGCCTGATTCTTTCTATGCAAACAGATATATACAATATCTCCCTGAATCAGCTTTTTCTCATCTGAAATGGAGCTACTGTACTTTATTATGATGTCAGAGATGGAACCTGGGCAAGAATGCACTTCTGATAATTAAGATCATATCAGGTTTGGAAAGCTTAAATTCCTAAAAGGAGATGAAAGGGTCCTGATGGTGTAGACTCAGAACGCTTGTGAATTGGTCATAGCGGTATAGGGATGAGTCTGAACATCCTTACTGCAGAGATGTGCAGATAATACCAGAAGAGAGAGCACCCCATTCCCATAAGCCCATTAAAAAAAAAAAACAACCCACGAAACATCTCTTGGAACAGGCAGGTGGTGTATCATATGTTCCCGGGGTGGAGAAAGAGCTTCTCGCTTTTAAAAGTAATTGATTTTATAGTGAAACGTGTCAAGAGCACTGGTTTTCAAAATGATTCTGTTCATGAGTATCGGGAAATAATACATACTGCTAATTGCTTCAGAAATAGCTGGGTTATTTAACTTGGGTTTTGACTGTGGTTAGAAGGAAGATCTCGCTCGTACCTTTGTGCTATTTCCCCTCTCACGGATTAATAGCTGTTTTAAAACTGTGTCTACTTTTGCTGTTCAGACATGAAATCTGCATCCCCTCACTTTTTGTCTAGGGCATCAGCTACAGTGTTTTTTAGTTCAAACTCTCTGAGTGTTCTAAAGATAGCAGTGTGACATTTCTGTTTCAATGAAGCTCAAATAGTAGGCAAGATATAAAACACAGAGAAGAAAAAGATATGTTTGCTGATTTTACGGGCGTCCGTACTGAGCTGCCTAGGTGAACCGTTGTAAGTGGGGAGGCTGATTGCAGGTGGGGAGAGGAGGAGGGAGTGTTAATTTCGGTGAGGTGTAATTTATCGGATGCTTAGCAGTGCACCCCTTGGGGTAATTCCATATTTGAATGTCTCCATCCTGTACGGATTGATTGGATGTAATGTGGAACCTGAGAAAGGAAACTCAATTGTTTCTTTGTTTTACGTTTTGTTTTGTTTTGTTTCAGTTGTTTCCTCAATGAGCTGATGTAAATGTGTCTGATTTAGAAAGAGACTGTGTTTGCTCAAGGTGTCAGCTCAGCGGAGTGAGCCAGAAGCCTAGCCTGTGATCAAGACTAATTGAACCTACCAATTATACCTGTTTGTTTCATCATTCATGCAAACAAACATAGTACACATATGTGTATAAGACTGAAGCAGACCCTGATGAATCTGTAACATGACAGCTCATATACCCCTTCCTCCAGGAAGCCTTCCCTTATCCTCTAGGCCAGGGGTCAGCAATTTTTTCTGTAAAGGTCCAGATAGTAAATATTTTAGGCTTTGCTTTCAGAGCCATATATGGTCTTTATCCCATATATTTCTTTTTTTTCTTTTTCTTTCTTTCTTGCTTTTTTTTTTTTTAAACAACCCTTTAGTCTTAACTCAGGGGCTGAATATGGTGAGTAGGCCATGATTTGCTCAAGCCAAGTGTCTCTCAGTTCATCCCCCATAGCAGCCATCACCTTGTGTTGAAAAGAGCTAAACTCTAAATTCCTGGAGTGGAGGCTCTTCTTCTTTTTTTAAATTAACATATAATGTATTATTTGTTTCTGGGGTACAGGTCTGTGATTCGTCAGTCTTACACAACACTCAGCGCTCACCACAACACATCCCTTCCCCAGTGTCCATCACCCAGCCACCTCATCTATCCACCCACATCCCCTCCAGCAGCCTCCGTTTGTTTCCTGAGATTAAGAGTCTCTTATGGTTTGTCTCCCTCTCTGATTTCATCTTGTTTCATTTTTTCTGGAGGCTCTTCTCTTTGCAGCCCTGGCCTAAGCACTGGCAAGTGTTCATTTTCCAAATATACAGGGATCTCCATCTCCCAGTTTTATACTCCAGCTGGGAAAACAAAATCCTGTATAGAAACCGGTTAAGTAACAATTCAGAACACAGTGAGTGTTCTTGACTGGCCCTTTGCAATTCTGGCTTCCTGGAATAGAACCCCAAGTTGAGAAATAAGTTTTTAAAATGCCCTGTTACATTCTCAAAAGAGCTTTAAGAAAGACCTTGCTCCATACTTCGTTAGGCCTTCATCCGGGTTCTTATTTGTTCTTCCTTAACATGCAATCTTTAACCAATTTAACAACTTTTTACAAAGAAGAGCTTACGAGATGCACAGAAAAATGGAGGGGCAGGTGTGTTGGTGCAGAGCACAGCAGTAGGTCCGCAGACGACGACCCTGAGACTGACACCTGACAGGCTGACCTTAAGGAAGGAGACAGAATAAATCAAAAGGAGATACAGAACTCTACGACTGCGTCGTACAATTATGCTTGCTCTTAATGGGTTTGCAGTCATTAATTAAGTGTTGAATTATGCTCATTATGCTCTCTTTAAAAATGCAGCCAAATTTAGCTTCCCATTTTGGATTATTATATCCATACAACATAGTTAAAATAAAAATATCTAGCACTTGCGGACAGTGAGTTTTGGTTATCTGGAAATTTCACTCATTTGGACCTCCTCATTGATGAATGACGTGTGATAAAAGGCATATTTGTGACCCGGACCATCTAGCATGAAGAGCCAGGGTTATGGAGTCGGCAGCCTGGGCTGGTTCTCCCTTTCCAGCTTTGCAATGTGAGGCAAGTCGCTTAACCTCTCAAACCTCGGTTTCCTGATCTGTATAATGGACACCTTCCCTTAGGGTCCTTGTGAGGACTAAGATTATCCCCCTTAGATAATCTTGTTATTGTGTGTTAAGTAGGTAACCATCTTGTCGTTACTTATTCTGTGTTAAACAAAAGTGAAGTTCTTAAGACAGAACCTGGCACAAAGTGAGCGCTCAAAAAAAACTATTAGTATTATAATTTTTATCATCAGAATTGTTTATGAGTAAATGTTTTAATGAATGACACACATGATGCTACGGGAGATTACATAAAAGTATAGAGTGAAGACATCTGAGATTTAACCTTACACAAGGTGCTGCTTGATCTGTAATTATCAAACCAATTCTAGAAACCAGTCTCAACTGGGACTAATTTTGCCAGATCACATCTTACCCTTGGACCACTTTCTTTGGCTAGGTTGAAAAAAGGCTGTTTTCTGGCACAGTAAAATCCACCCATATAGTTTTGAAACAGATCGTACTATAAACCCTCAGATGTTTTGAATTTCTAACATCCTTTTGCATTAATTGTTATGGTTTTTTTACTTAAATTCAACTAGCCAACACAGTGCATCATTAGTTTCAGATGTGGTGTTCAGTAATTCATCAGTTGCATATAACACTAGGTGATGGGCATTAAGGAGGGCACGTGATGTGATGAGCACTGGGAGTTGTAATTGTCATGTTCTTAAACAACAGGGGAAAGAGAGCGTGGATGGGGAGTGGGACAATTGCATGTCAATTACCTCAGAAAACCAACCCCCTCCTAGAAGAAGGGGAAAGATTCAAATTTTTCTCACACCGTTTTGGCTTCAAACCACACTTCATTTTATAACCAAAATGTAACCCAGTGGGGATGCAGACATGCCACATTGGTTGTGACCTTTAAAAGCAAGGACCTGAAAAGGGCTGCTTCCTTCTGGAAAACAAGTACTAATGACAAGTCTAGCCACTGATGTAACACAGAGAAAGGGCTGGTTCAGAAGAAGAAATTGGGACAAGGGAGTTTGGCTGCAGCAATGAGAAACATCGAGAGAGCCTTTGGGTATTAACCAGAGTGGCTGAGCGATCCCTGAGAGGAAAGACAAAGATAGCTCCCTCCTTTCTGACTCAGGGCTTGTCCACGGCACTGGCGCTCTCCTGCCCTCTCACAAGGCTCTCCTCATTCAGGACACAGTCTCCACTGAGGGAGAACCTCGGCTCCAGCCCATGCAACAGCGCTTTTTCGGGGCCTGGCGTTGGTGTCCTTGGTTCCACGGTCAGCTACCGCAACTGAGAAGGCTTAGCTCACTAACGAGTTCAGCCAGACGGTTGCTCAGGTGGTACTGCCTTGAATCGTCCAGGTAGGCAGAATGATGGTGTGTTTTTTTTTTTTTCCATTGATTTTCCCTGAGACTGAAAGAAAAGGGGTGGGAAGTATCAAAGCCGTCTATTTAGCTGGGTGCTCATGACCATTTGTGGGAAAAGACCGAACACCTAAGGGGCAAGGACAGAGCAAGGGAAAGAATGTGCCCAGCAAGGGAAGAGGAAATAAGACATGTAAGTGTTCTCTAAACTGAGAGAGAAACAGGAGCAAAGAAGAGTCCTTGGTGCAACGGGGCATCTGAGTTATTTGTCAGTGCCTACGGTACCCTGGTTAGAATTCTCACTCCGCTCGCTCTGCCCTCATGCCCTTCCCGGGACCAGCCCTCATAAGCCACAATCCCTGTTGTGAGCCCAGGCAGTGTCATTTGTCTGTACTTCCCCCTCCTCTCTGTTAGTTCCCAGCCGCAGCAGTTAGGAACCTCCTGGGCTCTGAAGGACAAGGACTGATGTGGGTCACAGGTGCTGGAGCTGTGCAGACAGCTATGCTAATTACACCACACCTGTTTCCCCAGGTTAAGCCGTTGCTATTGGAAACCTTGATATCCCTTTTCATTCATCTGTTTACCAACCAGCAGTTATCGCTGCTCCTCCAGCCCATCATCCCACGGACCCTGGACCGGGGGCTCAGACCCTCACTCGAGGGGACAAGGACAGTAAGGAATGGCATGTGGGAAAATAGCACCTGCCTGTGATACCTAGAGGTTGTGAAAGAGAGAAGAGGCTGTGCCCCCTACAGGGCAAGAGAGTGGCCAGGAAGATATTTCAGGAGACTGCGAGATGTAAAAGATGACATGAGCATTTGCTAGTTGCTGGCATTCACGGCACAGGGACCAGGACAAGCCAAGCCATTTTAGATGGCTACGTAAATTGCCAGACCTATATTCAGCACTGCTGGCATTTCCTACATTTCTAAAGGGGTTTTTCCAATAAATCCATGGCATCATGCAGAGCTGTGCCATCACATTAGACGGAACAGGTATGCTTTTTCCATCTCTCCAGGCTTACGGTCTGTATCTCTATCAGACATGTTGCTGAGCTGTGAGTGCCCTTAGGTCGTTCTAAATACTTTTTAAACTTTTTTTTCTTATTTTATTGCACTTTTTCGATCCCAGAATTGATCCCCTCTCCTGTTGGAAATTTCATAAGACATAAGACAAGCACAAGTTTCTCTTCCTGGGTAGCAATTTCCATTCATGAAAAATTGCCTTGCGTGCATTCAGGAAGTATAGCACGTTGTGAAGCTCTGTAATTTGTTTCCCATCAACTAATAATCTTATTGTGATGAATAATGTAGTACTGTTAATGTTTCTACAAGGTTAGAGATTGTGCTGAGTGTCAGTAGAGAAGCTGACAGTGTTGGGCAACAAAGCCATTCCTTCTCCTTTTTACACAGTATAGTTTCTTAAACAGCATGGAGTAGATGCGTGAGCTTTAGAAGCTGTATTCAAATGAATCCAAATACGAAAAGGAGGAGTGATGCGCCAGTCGAAGTTTTACACAGGTGTTGATTCTGTTTTTGTTTTTTTCTAGTGCGCTTTTTTTTTTATGTTTAAGGATGTGACCTCTATATTGGAAACAGATTTTCAAGTTTTGAGGTTGATTTTCTCCCTCGTTTTCCAGAGAACATCCTCAATGTCTCTACCTAGAATGGCTCACGCTCTGATGCAAGTCTGTCCCCTTCAACACCAAATATTCTGTCCTGTTCTTAGCATCCATCCACATGTTTAATGTTTATTGTTTTATTACATACTCTTTAAGTAGCACATGGTGAAATGGCCTTTCCTATGTACAGCTCTGTGAATTGTAACCCATGTGTAGATTTGTGTAACCACCACCACCGCGATCATGACGGAGAGCGGGTCTGTCACCCAGGAACCTCCCTCCTGCTACCCGTTGGTAGTTACACCCTCTTCCAATCCCAAATGCTGCAAGTCACTGATCTGTTCTCAGTCAGTGTAGTTTTGTCTTTTTGAGAATGTCACGAATGGCATTACGCCATATGTAACCTTTTGAAACTGACTTCTTGGTCAGCATGGTGCCTTTGAGATGTATCCAAGTTGTTGCATTATTAGTAGTTGGTTCCCGTCTACGGCCATGCCACCCTAAATGCGCCCGATCTCGTCAGATCAGTAGTTGATGCCTTTTTATTGCTGAGTAGTTTTCCATTATACAGATTACCCCACCTTGTTTATCAGCTCACTTGTAAAATATCTGGATTGTTTCTAGTTTTTGGTGATTATAATAGAACTGCTATGTATTTTCATGTTTAGGTTTTCAGGTGAATATACATTAATGAAAACAATTGTTCAGTAGTGGGGTAAGTGTAAACTTTTCCAGAATGTCTGTGTATTTTGCATCCCCACTAGCAATGTAAGAAAGTTTCTGTCACGGTATTTGGATTAGCTTTCATGTGTGCGGAGAGTATGCCGTAGCATAATACTTTGTTTTGTCACATGCTCCTTCTGGTTGATTCCACAGGTCATTCCTTTTTTTTTTTAGTTTTTTTAATGAGTCAGTTCTTAAATTTTCTGTCAGTGAACTTCAAAAAAAAAAAAGGCATAAAGTATGTTTCCTTGCTTTTCTCAACGCTGTTTATGGCTTCTTTGGTTTAGACTACATGTATTTTAATTAGAAAAACATATAAATGATAAATGAATGGTCTTTCTGTTATTCATAGAACCAGGTGATGATGTCAGGGTACTCGTAGATGCACAGGTAGACGGGGAGGGGATAACTGGAGTAAACTCAAGTGGCGAACCCTCGTCATTTATCCCACTTCCGTTTTCACTGCATGAATCTCGATGTCTCGCTCTACTCTATGGGTGCAAAGAGCACCCCAAAGGCCATGTAGATTGTATTGGTGCAACCGAGAACCCAGAGCAAGAATTCCGAGTCTTAATCTTGCAAGGAAAGCAATACAGCATGTGTATTCCATGCACGTCATAGAGGCTCCGACTCACCGTGCTCTGTTACCTAGAATTAAATATAGAAGACAGTTGATAAATACTACATTCAGTTGAAAACACAAATGAATCAAAATGTGCTAGTTTCTCTCCACAGGTACTCATTTACATTCTTGTGAATTTCTCTGCGAGCCATAGAGCATCCTGTAAATGGTATCCTAGCACCAAATCTTGCATACCAGGAGATTCATGTATGCAGAACCTTGGGAAATAAGACAGGGGTAGGGATAGGGGAGAGGGTTTGTGTTCAGTTTAAGGATAGGCATCCATGAAAACCTTTCAGAGCAGTGTGTCATAATGGCCCTTATGAGATTGCTATACGTACACGGAAACCTGAATGAAAACATACATGGGAAAGTGAAGCATTTGGATAGTTAACAACTGGAAGGAAAAGAGAAGAGTGACAGGAGGATCTTTGAGGCTCAACAGGAAAGTCAGAATAGGACGTGACTCTCTTTACCTTCCTAGAGGCCACATACTCTGGAACCTCAAGAATCCACCAGACCCGGCAGAGCTGCTCAATAGTGAGTTGCCAAGGGGCACCTGGGTGGCACAGCGGTTAAGCGTCTGCCTTCGGCTCAGGGCGTGATCCCGGCGTTATGGGATCGAGCCCCACATCAGGCTCCTCTGCTATGAGCCTGCTTCTTCCTCTCCCACTCCCCCTGCTTGTTCCCTCTCTCGCTGGCTGTCTCTATCTCTGTCGAATAAATAAATAAAATCTTAAAAAAAAAAAAAAAGTGAGTTGCCAAGTGAATGAGCACACGAAGGAATGAAGGAGCAAACGAATGATTGAAAATGATTTGTCACAGTGAGCTTAGCTCATAGGCCACGGCTCTTGTGTCAGAATTTAATCAGAGAGAAAGCAAAAGGAATCTTGTGGAGAGAACGGTCTCTCTTTGGGTTTCTCCTGGGGAATAGGAAAGGCTCTATCAAGGGGCTACTTGCATATAATTTTGCTAGGCTCCACTCTAAGAAAATGCCATAGAATTGAAACTCTTTCCAGTGATACAGCACGTAGAAGTTAGGAAGGTTTATGAAGATTTGCTAGGTTAAATATGGCCAAATGGAGTCTTTGAATGTATAGTATGCCAGTGTGAGTTCCAGCATTAGTCCTAGAACAGAGCCACCGTAAAGTATCTTACAGAGGTCAGCACAGTTAGGAAGCCCCTGGACTTCATCTGATCCAATCTGAAAAGGCTTCCCGCAGGAGGAAGAATTCCACATATCCTGCTTTTGACTTGCAAACCTCCTGCAGCCTATCCTTTGTCCTTGCCACGTCTGGTTGCTTTTCCTACCAGCAACTGCATGGTTGAATTAGGATTCACTCTGCTCAGGTGAGGCAGTGGCCTGTAGCAAAGATCCTCTAATATGATAGATTCGTGATAGAAAGCGAACATTTTCAAGTGGCACAGAGAGCCACAGGAGATCCTGTTAGTCAGAGTTTGGAAGTGAAATGCGTCTATTCCCACTTGGGGTGCGTTGGAGGCCTCTGCCATCATGAGTTCTGTGGGGATTTCTGCTTGTAAGGCATTTCTTGCCATGTTTGGGTAACTGCAGGAAGAGAAAAAAATTGCTACAGTTTACGTGAAATAGAGCTGTTTTGGCAAGGATGCCGACGATAATTTTTTTCTGGAACTTTCCTTAAGTTCAAGCTTTTGAGATTTGTCTCAGATGACACCACACAGCAGCCCCTTCGAAAGCCCTTCATTTCTGTTGGGATTTGGACTCTCCTTTTGACTCACTTGCTCTTGCCATACTTCTCAATATGTGATTAATTAATCTGTTAATCCAGAAAGCCTTTATTGTACCTACTAAGTGTTCGAGGAGCCAGGGATTCAGCAGAGAATAAAATAGTATCCTTACCTTCAAGGTACTTACTTCCTAGTGCAGAAAGACAATTACTGAAAAAAAAAAGTGATGATGTGTGCTCCAGAGAAACAGCATGGTAAGGAGGATAAGACTGCTGAAGTTGTCTGGAAAGGTGTGTCTTAAAGGGGAGCTTAGACATTCCAACATTAAAGGAGTGAGCCACTTAATTATCTGTATCCCCAGGCCTAGTGTATGGCAAGTGCAAAAGGCCTGGGGCAGAAGGCTGCCTGGCTCAGTCCCATTATCACAGGCCAGTGAGGATCAATGCCTTTCCTACTTATGTCACTGTTTTCTTTGAGCAGTAGGCCTGTAATTGAATGGAAGAGACAAATCTAGGCTGATACTCTGGCCAACCCCTATACACATCCCAGATTTAAAATGTCTTTGTTCTTGCTTTTCCCTCTGCCTAAAGCATTGTTCCCCCAGACATTGGAATGTCTCTCTCCCTATTTCCTTCAGGTCTCTGATCAAATATCATCTTATTGAGAATCTTTCCCAGGCCACACTATTAGAGTGTCAGATAAGCGGTGTTAGAAATGGAAATTATTTTCTCCTCCAAATCTGATATTTCAAGAGAGAGATTACTCACTCCCTACATTATGGGATTAAGAATGATCCCATTTGAGATGATAAATACTAAAAAGTTTCAGTAACCCAAGAAGACCTGAGAAACAAATTGCTAATTCATGACTTAAACCATCTAAATGTGATGAATAACTCAGGACCTCCGTGAGTTGCTCAGTGGTGAATTTCAGGGATACGGCGAACTGCATGGCTCATAGATCAGCATGAGCAAAAAAATAAAGCAAAACAAACAGCACCAAAAACAAGAAAATTTTGACTTTACATTGAGCTTTTCATGGGAAATGGGAGCTGATGCTAAAAAGGAACACCAGGATTCAAGAAAACATAGGCCTTCCTTATGCTGATTTTCATAGGGAATAAGAGAATTTATAAAAAGTAAGCGAATGTAGGGCCCTTTAAATTGCCTAACATCAGGTAGTTTTATTTCAATGTATTTAAGTTGCAAAAGGTGAAAGTGAAGAGCGCTGCTTATTTTGGCAGTCTAAAAGACCTACACCTACTTACTATAACTCATGAGAAGGAAAAAGTATCCTTAATTCTTAATGGTGCTATTTACCTTAAAAATATCTGACAACAGGAAGTTTTCCAAGTCATTACGATAATAATCTTTGAATCACAGGGTCTATTTCCCTCCTCTCTCCACAACCTCAAGAAAGAATTAGCCTGTTCAGGCAAAGATAAATAAATCCTGACATTTCTTCATCCTTCCTATCTGTCATGCATCTTCTAAACACCTTTACTTAAAATGTCTTATCTCATTTAACTCCTTACCAAGTAGGAACAGTAGTCACCACCTTTTTTTTTGGATGGGGAAACAGACACAGACAGGCTCAGCGCTCAGTAACTCTGATTGTCCAGCTCCAGAAGTCCTTCAGGCACAAGTGGAGAGGTCAGTGTCAAAGAGACTGAGAAAACCCTGACAATGGCCTTCTGAGGTGTGCCTAGGAAAAAACCTGTTTTTCCAGGTGGGCCCAGTGGGAGACACTGATTCCCCTGCTATTGTGTCCTCTTCCTCCACAGAGCTTGCTGGCTCCCACTGGTCCCAGATTTTTCTGGAAGTCCTTTGCATCCTGGGGCTCTTGGATGGGGTGGGGGGTAGACTTCCTCCTGTCTCTGCTTGGCCCTGGGTATTGCCGCTCATCGTCCATGCTACATGATGGAAAGGGCCATGAGCACAGTCTCATCCACTTTAATTGGGAAATGCAAAGCAACCTCAAGATACCTTTGAAAGAAACTACTGAACGGTTATGAATAAAATCCAGACGGCACTCTGTCTGACAATCCATGCACCATGGAACCCTGGGCAGGAAGCTCTCAGATAATTTTCTTGAGTAATTTCTTGCTTGTGTGTGTGTATGTGTGTGTGTCTGTGTGTCTGTGTCTGTGTATTTTGAAGGCAGAGTATTCTGCAAAGATCTCCAGCAATACACCCTGTACATCCCATTACATCAGCTGTCACTTGACATGGACCCCGATGCAGTTCAAGGTCTGACATTCAGCTGACTTCTGTTTATATAGTATGGAGAAACTTTTGTTCCCTTGTCCTATAAGGCATGTACCATAAGAGATTTGGGGAAAAGGTCACCCAGATAGTAAATAATTCTGCTGAGCTTTGTAGTGAAAATGCTCCAGGAACCTTTATCCCGTCCTTGCCATTTAGCTGGTGTGCTTCAGTCATTCTCGGTGTTAATGAATGGTGTAGATCAGAGCTTGTCTCCATTGTTCTGTTCATCAGAGACTCAACCTAAAATCAAAATCATATTTTATCTTTGCTTTGATCTTCAACCTGTGTTCAGGGGAAAGCATTGTGACCATCCACAGGGGAAAAAATAAAGAATGAAATATACCCCCACAAAAACCTGGTTAAAGAGCTAAAGAATGGCATCCTGATAGAAAAAAATTCCACATGTGATTTTTATTTCCCCCCCTCAAAAAAAAAAAAGTCTGGGCCGTGAAAAACATATTATCTTTCATGGGTAGGGAAATACCCAAATTTTGCCCAGACTATTTTACAATAAGACCTTGAAAAGCTAGGCGATGAGCTGGAATGAGAGGAGTTTAAATTTTTGATGCAATTCTCTGCTTGGGAAAGTGATAATGCAGCTCAAATAACAGAGAGAGTATTTTCTGCTACAGCGCAACAATCAACATATCGTCTGGGCATATTAATAATTTCACTCCTAAACTTCTCGACAGGGAGAGCATGGGTCTTAATAGCATTGTCAAGATCCTTAGGGCAATTGAAAAACCCAAAATCATTACTTTCTACTGATAGGCTTTCCTTTCCCAGAGGGTGCCAAAATACCTAGGGTAATGTAGATTTATTGAAATGCTCAGATAGGCACTGCTCAGACATAACTTTGCAATAAAATCTTCTCTTTAGAAGGGTTCCTCTCAAGTATTTCAAGTGGTCTTTTTTTTTTTTTTTTTTGTCTTTGTCACTTGGAAAGTAGCTAATGGAGTTGACATTGATCTCAAGTGATACTTTCTAGATGATTTATGAGCGCAAAGAATGAGTAAAGGGGTACGGTAGAAGGATGCGGCACCTATGATTAAAATCCCTTTCTGACCCATCATATGTGAGAAGCTGCCCAGCTGGGGCAGGAGGGTCCCAAGCCTACCACTGCTATGAAGCTTGAGATTCAAGGGCTGCCGCTGGTGGGCACCCCATTCAAGAGCTCCCTCCCTTTCTTATCCTCCCCCCAGAGTCCCACCTGTGTGTGTTTGTGTGTTAGTTGAGCAGGAATGGCTCTCTGCTGTGTTTACAGCCATGCCTGAAGTACTGGAACAAATTCCAGGATCCCCCTCGGACCCTCAAGTATGCAATTGGCTCTCAAATGGCCATACCGAACAATCTCCGTCTGAGAAATATCAACAGCAGCGGGGTCCCCGCCAAAAAGCTCCCGTGAACACCAGCTTCAGGTTGCCAGGGAAAGATATTTTTAAGTGGTATGAAGTGTGCCCCATCTGAGATCTAAATTTGATTGGTTCCAGCGAGGCTCTGCAACAGACGTCGTGCTTATAAAAAACAGAGGGAATCACCACTGATATGAAATGCCCAGAATAGGCAAATCCATAGAAACAGGGAGTAGATTGATGTTTGCCAGGGGGTAGGGGACCTGGGGAGTGACTGCTCGTCAGTATGGGGCTTCCTATGGGGGCCGATGAAAATGCCCCGAGATCACACAGCGGAGATCACACAGGGGTGACAGTCGCACATCTCGGTGAATATAGTAAAAGGAACACTAACACGCACACTTTTAAAAGCTGAATGTCATTGTTTATCAGTAAATCTGTTATTTAAAAGAATAGGTAGTCAGGCAGAACCAGGAAAAAACAAATAAAAACAATGGGAAACAAAGTCACCTTCTCCCTGAGGCCAACTGTCTCCCTGTTGAAGGACCTGTAAGGGTAATAAGAATTCAGGCAATTAAGGGAAACACCCATCAGATTCTGGCAATTGGGAAATGCTCAAAGAACAGAGATAGAAGTCTGCTCTGATCCCTCTCTTCTGTGGTTCTCCCAATACAGAACCCCCCCCCCCATGATGTGTTTCTTCCCCCTCATTCATTCAGCACCTTTGGGCTAGGCACCATAGCCTTGTGCCGGGGATAGAAAAACAAGAGAGACGGACTCTCGTGCCGAAGGAGCTCACAGTCTAGCAGGAAACCCAGGAGAGTCCACAAATGATGTAAAATCGTGTGCCCAGGGTGCATTCAGGAAGGCCCAGCTGCATTACAGTTAAACACAACGTGTAAGGAGAGGAAGTCCTGTCTCTTAATGCCCTGCACCTCACTTTCTTCATCTTTATAATGGAGAACAATATCTACTTCAAAGGTTGTTAGAAGTTTAAAGAAGGTGAACTGTACGGAGGGCTTAACCTGTAGCTGGTGCTTATCAAACGGAAGCAGTTGTTCTTCGATGATCTGAGGTGTCTCCCTAAACCCTGTTTTTTTTTTTTTTATGAATGTAGGCAGAGCTGACAAAACTTTGGTTTCTAAGCCTGCAAATGATGGCTCTTTGCGACCTCAATTCCCATGCTTCTGCCATGCCGTGTTGGTCCGTGTGTCATTGTGAATGCGCTCAGAATGCCTTTTCTCTGAGATCATATATTTGTGTAAGCAAGAGAACTACAAATCATTCCTTACGAATGAGCACAGTGCCTGCCTTCTCTGCTGCTCTGTTCAGGCTGAATGGGGCCTTTCCATCAAGGGCAGCCTCCAGCCCCCCCCCCAATCCAGGACCATGGGCTCCCGGCCTCGAGGCACTGGTCAGAGCTGCCGCCCAGCCCCGGGAGACGAGAAGGAGGTCGTAACTTGGCTCATTCCTTCATCCCTCCTTTTTTCCCCCTCCATTCTGGACTGTGCAGCAAGGCTGCAGCTTGCTTCAGTGGTGGCCATATCTGGAAAATGCTGTGGATTGGTCAGGGCCCTGCAAAGCCAGCAGTACCATACGGGGGTCAGTGCCAAAAACTCACAGTCTGCTCTTTAGAGGACAAATCATTCAGTGATGCTACGACAGGGAAGGAGGGAGCAAGCTGAATGCCCAAGTGTCTGATAGTTAGAGACAAGTAAATCTCTTCCCATCTCTTTCTAAACATAGGAGGAGGCTGGATCTGGACTCCCCCCAGCCCCCTCTACCCCCAGGCTGTTGGCAAAGTACCTTCAGTCAGAGCAGGAAGGATGAGCTGGGACCTAGTGTGGCCTTGTTTCTGCCTCCAACAGACCTAATTGCTGCTTATCCCTCATGCCACTGGTTATGGGAGCCAGGGCTGCGGCATGGGGGAGGGAGTTGGAGAAGGGCCTTTTGGGAAGGCACAGAAAAGAGATCGTGCTGCAGTTTGGCCGTTCTGGCCTATTTCTCCTGATTCAGGCAGCATCGTGAGCTGCAGAGCTTTGAGGTGGGCGATTCCCTCCAATTTCTCACAAGATTTCATTCTGCCATTTAAGCAAAGGTGCACAGAAATGAGTTATGGCCTTTTTCCTCTGTTATTTGCCAGGGTGAGTATAAAGCAGGCTAGGGGCTTGGTTCTCCCCCTGTGTGAGTGCCCTCTGGGGCCTTGTGCTCTTTGGCATATGACAGAATGGGAAAGAAATTCTGGGATCAAAAAGCAGCTGTGCCGCTTACTAAGCCCCATGAGCTTGGGGGCTTTACTTAACCTCTCTGCACCTCACTGGCTGGATCTGTAGAATGGGGATGATAAGAGAACCTATCCCATAACAGTGAGTGGTAATACACTGAGATAATTCATGGACAGCACTTCGCACAGGACCAGACACACAGGGAGAACTTAACTCCTAGCACTCTTGTCGGTATTATTTCCTGGTCCTTAGCATCAGTTGTTTTGTTTATGGAATTGGAACACTTCTGAATCCCACATTCCATTTCTGCAAGCTCTGAGAGACATGCTCTTGAAACTGCCCATAGTAATGCCTGTGCCATGTCACTTAGTCAGAAGGTCCTTCTGCAGACAGCATTTGAAGCTGGAGGGGGTCTGCGGTTAGTGATTTTGCCTTTCTGTGTTGATTTGATACATCCTGCAAAAGCCCCCACTCAAAAGAGCTAGGAAAACCGAGTGTCCTAAGAGGTAGTCATCATTTTCTCCAGAGCCATAGTTGTTGTTGCTGTTATTACTGTTATCAGTATTATTAATTTTAACACATAATATATAATAATAACATTTATTAATACTTAATATTTGCCAAGAGTCATGGTAGGCTTTTTAAAGATGTATTCTCATTTGATACTCCTAACAGCCATATGAAAAAAGTAAAACGACTCTACCCATTTTACAGACGAAGAAACAGACTCGGGGAAAAAAAATCCCTAACTTTCCAGGGGTCACGCTGTTCGTAAGTGGCCATGCAGGGGTTCAAAGCCAACCACACGCCTGGTCATCGGCAATAGTCTCCTGCTTCTAACTGGAAGCTGTTACTCTTGAAAGTCTTCACCTCTGATTTCCTCTGTCTCTCATGTGAGGTCAGATCTGAACAGCGTTTCCTGGTGCCAATTTTCACAAACCAGAGGCTCCAAAATCTCCGCCAACAACCAGCCTGGCCTCACTTCTAGCATCTTCAAATTGCTGTCGAGACGTAACTTGCTCCAAAGACATGGTTCAGTAGAAGGAGGCAGAGAGTTTGTGGTTAATTCATCATCTCAGGGTCCGAGGGGTTGAAGTTTTTGAAGACCAGCGGTTGGCACAATGATCTCCAAGACTGAGTGAATTAGTGGGAGTTAGGCAAGCCTAGACTTACATTTTTTGTCTTTCATACATTTTATCATTTTTAATGACCAGGAAAAAATCATGTGGAGTATAGAGCAAGACAAAGCTATCTTAGTCTATCCCTGCCTTCCTCCTCTCCTGCACACCCACCCCCTCTTGGCAAGGGTAGACCTAGCCTCAACGCCTCACCCACCTGTTTATTTAGGAAGAGTGCAACAACAATAGCCAATTATGAAGAATTTACTTCCTTAGCTCCAAAGAAAATCCTTCCTTAATACATTATTGACAATGTGGGCGTTGGTTGTTTCCACAGGCTGTTTGAGCTTTGCTAGTCTAGTCAGGGAGCTGATACTCCAGGCTTTTGCAGTCCCCGGGTCTAACTTTGTTAGGGTTGATATTGTTACCCAACAAAGAAGCACTACTTTATTTTCCTTAGGACTCCACTGTCAAGAAATTGGCATTTAGGAAGGACAGAATATAGGAATGGCATCCTTCAGGACCAAAATTTCTGGCAACAGCAAATCTTCAGGATAGTCTTTTTGAGCAAACAGGACAAATCAAGCGCTCATTCGATCACTTAGTGTTTAAACATACAGGAAGTACCCTCTCTCTAAATTCATTTATCCTTGCTAGGAGTCCTACCTGTCCTGCCCTAGCTTTTAACAGAGGACCAATGTGCCGCTTCTCCTTCCTCAGACGAAAAGCTACACAGTACCTAAAAATAAATTCTAGGTTCTCAACTTCAGATAAATCAGGTACAAGATAATAGGTTACACTGTGATTGTAATGACAGTTGCCTTTTGCCTGCTAATAGCATACTTATTAAGTTGATAGTGTGTAAGCATTTATGTTACATAGTTATTTGTGGCTCAATTGCATTATTATGTGATTTCATATTTATGCAATAGAGGAGCCATTAATATGCACATTAATTAAACCCAATAAATGTGTGGAACTCAGAGTGGACATGAAGGTTCCTTCATCAAGCTAAGCTGTTAATCATTTCTGTTTCAGCCTCTATTGAAGACATGAGTTGCCTTTCAGAAGGGCTTTTTCATGTAATTTGGCTTCACGGAAAGCAGTCAGGCATGTTGCTGGCCATTGTTTGCATTTTTTTGAAATGGAAAACCATCATATCCAGCAAGCTCATTGGATGACTGTAATGAAACCCAATAAACACAAAAAGTGCTTGAGATCATGAGCTGTAGCAGAGGTGTTGTTATATGAGAGGTACGTTACCTACCCAGAATACTAAGGTACCATGGAGGACACCAGCAGTCAAAAACATAAATGCATACATTTGGCCAGATTAAAATAACAGGGATTGTTAGGGTTGATGGCAAACCAGAAAACCACCCAAAGGCATTCAGCTCTATCTAGTTGTTGTCATGAGGGAATAGACTCAGTATTTTTGTTCTGTTTTTGTTCTCAAGAAAAGTCAGCGATCTGGAACGCTCTACAAAATCTCGACTCTGAAGTTTTGGGCATATGCAGCTTGAGAGCTGCCGGTTTGTGACTTCTGCCCTAGATGTTTGAAGTCTGGGTTTATGTCCTGCACTCAAATCTGGGCTCCTTGAGAGCCATGGTTATGTCTTATTCATGCTTTTATCCCTGAAAGAAGCGAGCAATGTCCCATACACATGGCTGGGGAACTTGCCAGCCTCGGGTGGCTGCTTGGCACACCGCGTTCCTCTTCCTCGCCGTCTTCCACGCGGACACTCGGTGACTTAGTGCCATGGTCACCAGTGGTGGAGGAGTCTTAGAGCATTACGGAAATGGAGTCGTAGGCCCAGTTTCACATGACTCGAGAGAGGCAGACCCAATCCTTTAGATCTGTGTCTTCTACCCACTGGCTAAGTGCACCCCCCCCCAGATGCTCCCCTGTCTCTCTGTACACACCCCAGTGGTAGCTTTTGCCACTCTCTATTCTAGTTGTCTTTTCTAGTTCTTGCACCTAGTTGAAAAATACAATCGTTTAGATGGATAGATAAATGAGCAAATATCATCTGTGTCACAGTGGAAATGAGCAACAGCAGTGAGGAAAACATCTAATACTGAGGATGCTGGGTAGTTGTTGTTGCTATCAAAAATGTGATTTATTTGCATTGAAATAACATGCTTGATAGGAGGGCAGGGTGAGCAGGGAATTATGTCTTCTTTCATCTCCTCCATGAAGCTCTAGGCCTTCTCTTCAGCAGCTCGACATCTCTTCCAGCTAACTGGAAAGCTCACCATCCATTTTATTTGGGCTATGCCACAGAGCACCCAGGTCCACGGCTCCATTTCCCCCCTCAGCACCACCGCTGGATATCATCAACAAAGGGGAAACCACAGGAATTCCACCCACACGGAACACAGATGGATAAGGAAGGGCCACACAAGTTGGAGTAGGCAAAGAGACGTTAGCTCGGGATGAAGAGACAGGAAGCAGGAAAGTTCTGGTATCTCATTTAGTGAATTAAATACCTCCCATGGCCTCTTTGTACTTTGGGAGAATGTGTGGTCTGCATGCGGTGCTGGAGGCGGGGCCCGGGGGCTGAGGGAGATGGAAAATGAGGGCTTGGGGCTCAGGAGGGTGGATTCTCACTTGTACACTGATTCATCTCATCTTCCTGAGGCAAGTCTCAAGATTACCTAACTAATGGAGAATAATGACACCACTTGGATGGGAGTTGAGAGAAGGGAAAGGAAGGCATGAGAATTCATTAACCCTGTGTGAAGGGCTTGGAGAGCACCTCTGAAGGACCATGATTACATCATTTCACCCCCTTTTCTCACCTCTTCCCACTAATGCAAGACAGACAAATGCTAAATAACTATATAATAATACATTACTAGACAGACAACAATGCCAGGAAATGTAATAGCCTGCTTCAGCTATGAAATTCCCTCAAAGATATATTTAAAATGTCATTGGTGCATAATGTAAAATACGAATTGCGGGTTCATTTGGAGGACGTGATTTAAAATCTGTACAACTGTATGGTGGCATTTCCCACTGGAGTTTAGTTTTAGTTGTCTTTTGCTGAAGACCCCCCCAAAAAAATCCCCCCAAGAAATTTCAGCCCAGGGACACAAACTTCGAGGAACCGCTTTTCTCTGTTATTTTTCTTTCTTGTTTTCCTTGGTCATGATGCTCTCCAAACCTAGTATCTTCTTGACATGTTGTCTTTCTTTCGGAATATTTCTGCAGGCTTCCCAGGAGCCACGGAATGTAGATTACACCTTTTGGAGATGTAGCCCGGCCACATAAGGAGACAAGTAGTTGAGATTTGTGTCAAATTGCTTGTTTAAATGATGTGAGCCAACTTCTTAAAGCCAGGACAGCAGGGGCTGAGGATTTTAAAAGTTGGCAGAGGCCAAAATGACAAGGCTTGGCAGTCACCTGGGGAGCTGCCAACCTCGACTGGAGGCTTCAAAAAAGGACACAAATTAAAAGTCATGTTTCAGCAGCCATTAAAACCAAATTATAGGCTTACATTGCATAGTGAACTACTTTCATTTTCATTATGCTTAAAATATTTCATTTTGTAGATTGAGAATGGGTTGCTAGGAAAACCCTGTGTGGAGTTGTCATCTGTGGTCATATTTACAAGGGGATACACGCAGAGGTATAGTTCTCCTTTGTGCATTTTGTCCTGAAAGGAGAGAGAATTTCAGAAGGAGAAAAACAGGATGCAATTTGAAGTAAGGGTCATGGTTTGAAAACATCAGTCCTAATGTCTGAGCAGGTTCATAGGTATTTTCTTAAGTCTTATTTAAAAAAAATTATATGTCTATTCATACACACAAAACACATATAATTTTTCTAAATTAATTGTCAGCATCTTTAAAACACAGGAAATTTTATCTAAAAGTCCAGATCTTCAGCTTTCCTTGAAAAACTAGATCTGGCTGCCTCGGGCCCTCAGCCCCACATGGCCACATGGGCCCGGATCAGAGGGAGAGCTGCTTCCTGCCCTTTCCAGGTCACCTCAGTCCACAACTGGCCCACTTCACTTTCCTGCTGGGCCCCCATAGGTATTTAAATATGGTATTCTCTGACTTAGAGGGTACCATATTCTTGTTACCTTTAGGAGGAGGAAATATTTAGGGCACCTGGTGGCTTTGTCAGTTGAGCGTCTGACTCTTGATTTCGGCTCAGGTCATGATCTCAGGGTCGTGAGATCGGGCCTCATGTCTGGCTCACACTCAATGCAGAGTCTTCTTGTCCCTCTCCCTCCCTCTCTGCCCCTTCTTTCTCTCTCTCTCTCTCTCTCAAATAAATAAAATCTTAAGAAAGAGAAAAAGGGAGAGAGAGGGAGGGAGGGGAAATATTTGTAAAGAATGTATGCGTGCACTGGTTTACCACGAAGCAGCATAGGGACTTGGCTACAACAGTGAGCGGCCCTGACTGTCGTGGGACTTCCACTTCAAATTAATAGGCTCCAGCCTGGTTTTACTAACGTAGTTTCTCCTTCTCCCTTCAAGGCCTGCAGCAAAAGGCAAATCAAACCATGTTATTTATGAGTAACCAACCCTGGAATTAGGCATTTGCAGTCTTATCTATGTGTCCCGCACGTGACCTTCAGAAATTAACCAAATAGAGGCGTGGGTTTGCAGGACGGCGCCGCTGGGGTCTGCAGCCACTGACGGCCGTTTCTCCTTCCTCTCTTTCCAGGTCCTCCAAACCACCACAGCCAGTCGACTCTGAGGCCCCCTCTGCCTCCCCCTCACAACCACACTCTGTCCCATCACCACTCGTCCGCCAACTCCCTCAACAGGAACTCGCTGACCAACCGGCGGAGCCAGATCCACGCACCGGCACCCGCGCCCAATGACCTGGCCACCACGCCCGAGTCCGTTCAGCTTCAGGACAGCTGGGTGCTAAACAGCAACGTGCCGCTGGAGACGCGGTAAGTGCCCGTCCCCGGCCCGTAGCCCTCCCGCAGCCGCCCACACCGAGCCACCTGCTGGCTCGGGGTTCTTGTCGGGGAGACAGCCTTGGTGTAAATAGCGGGACAAGTTTACCGCCTCCTTGTTGTTCCCTTGGTAATTTGACCCTGGATGGTAGGTTGATAGGTATTTCTTTGTTCACATGTGTCTCCTTTTAATGCTTGTTTACTCTTAGACAGCTCTTGTGTACCCAACTAATAGAATTAGCATAACATATTTTTACACAAAGGCTCATGGGAAACATGCTTATAAGGGTATATTGACTGAAAGCTGCTGATAAATTATGCATTTGGCCTTTCCTGAAGTAATAAATGAAGACTCATTTGAAATTAAGTGTTTGGGGAGACCTTGAGAAACAATCCCCGATTCCAGACTGACAGAAGTATAATTTTAATTTATATTTCATCCAACATACCGTCTCACTTTAATCCCTCCTGTACACACTAACAGCTTGATGCCTGAGGGGCAAACAGGAATGTGCAAAAACAAACAAGGAAAAAGGGGCAGCACTTAGGTTGGAGTGAAGAGTTTCTAAGTGATCTACAGGTCTGGCCTTGTGTTGTTTTGCCTTTGCTTCTGTCCCTTTCTTACCTTCACATCTGGTCGTCCAAAACCATGTCCATCTTGGTGCCCTGAGAGAAGGCGCGTGGGTCACAGCAGGGCAGGCTGGGGCAGAATGGCCGAGAAGGCTGTGGATGGGCTGCTCGGTGGAGAATGGCTTCTTGCTCCAATCCCAGACCCTGCCGTGCTTTGAGTGCCCCAACTATTATTGTTTCTTTGTCCAAAGGAACCATGAAGAGAAAACAGAGAAAGGGGATAATTCATTCTGACCCTTCAAAAATTCTCACTGTAGTTTTTAAACTTTAATAAGTTAGGTTTGAAGAAAGACAAAAGGAATCTGCTATTTTCCAGTAATGGCCAGTGAATTTTCTGCACGCAGCTGGAAGCAACAACACAAGCCATAGCATTTATGTTGTTTCTTACTATCATATTTTTTGGGTTTTTTTTTCTTTTTTATAAGATCTTGAATTACATGTGCTTCACCGTCGCTGTGGTCACTCTAATAAAATTTATTCTCTGGCGATTATAGGTTATTGTTAACCATGCCTATAGTCTTAATCTCTGAGGCTTAAAATATGTAAAGTCAGTAGAACCCATATGCATATATTATATATAATAGATATATTGAAACATATGCACTGATATAATAACCTGTTAATAAACAGCCTTGCCAGAAAGTTTCCGGGCTGAAAGCAGACTGGTCCATGAGGCTGGATTCGGGATATTTCACAGCTGATGGTGATCTTTAAGGCTGTATGAGACTTTCTCTTTTTCCTCCTTCTGCCATGGAGTTTGTTGGGCGTTAGCCTCTTTTTACTTTAACAGACTATTGTTTGAAAAAGAGTTTCTGGCCATCAAAGCTACACAGAGTGGACTAGATGGAAGAAGGAAAAGGATGAGGAGAAAGGGAAAGAGAAATGTAGTAGCTCTTGTAGAAAGACGAGGGGAAGGATGGAAGGAAGAGGACCACCAGCACCATTAATCACCAGTTTTTACTGTGCACTTTGTATATGCCTGGCATTCATTCTTTACACGCATTATCTCAGGAGACCCTGAAGGAAATACAGTGAGGTAGGAAGGAACAATTATTTCCAACATTTTAAAGATGGACAATCTAGGTATCAAGGGGCAAAGTAACTTGCAAGAGGTCTAGGGCTTCAGGGAGATGGGACATTTTGAGGCCTCATTGGATGGAACTCTACTGGCTTCCACACACAAAATAAGATGGCAAGATGTCTGATGAGTGAGTAACTATAAAACTACATTTATTGCCCTAATTGTTATATTTACAGGGCAAACAGCATCAGAGAGTTTGCTCCTCACAAAGACTGGGTGGTTAAAGTGCATATGCCGCATGAACGGTCTCCCCTCTCCCAGCTTCTGAGGAAAATAATTGGCTTTCCAGGAGATTTACTTTTTAAAACCGTTTGCAGTCAAATGTTATCTTGACAAGGATCTGGTAGAGAGGACCAGCAGAGCCAAGCCTGTCACCTTCCTGGTTTTCTGACGTAAGCTTTCCTAGAACTTGTATCTGGTCTGTAGCGTCCTTCTGTAAAACATTTGGATATTTGTCCTGTCTCCAAGGATTAGGGCTTCTCAATGGTGCTTCTGGAGGAGGCAAGTTAAATACAAGGCCTGAAGAGTAGATAGGATTGCCAAAATGTTGAAGTCAGTCAGAAGGAAAAAACAAGCAAGGGCAACATCTCGATGTTCTTTGATCAGCGCATTCAAGGGCCAAAGATTAGAGAATGTAAGGCCCTTGGGATCGCACTACCACCAAAAGTCAAACAGATATTTGAAGTGTGCAAGTCAGCAGATATTTGAAACTCCGTTCGTGGAATTCATGAATACATATAACTTGGATGTGCATCTGGTCTCATGTATGAATACTTCAGCAATAATTAATAGAATTGTTGGGCTTTGTGTTTCTTTTAAAAATATTATTCATTCAGTCTCTTATTAGCAAATATTTACTGAGTCCCTCGTGTATACGAAGCGCTCTGTTAGGTGCCAGGAAGATAATGAGTAACACATGAATCTTGCCCTTAAAGCTCACACAATCTAAAGGAAGAGACAGGTACATAAACAAAAGGATAGTGCAGTGTATACAGTAATGGAAGTGTAAGGCGACTGTATAGTGGATGAAGTGAATAACTCTCCCAGAATGATCCAGAAACATTTCACAGCCGAGGGTCTGTTCGAGCTAGGTTTTGGAAGGATGATAAGAATTTGCCTNTACATAAACAAAAGGATAGTGCAGTGTATACAGTAATGGAAGTGTAAGGCGACTGTATAGTGGATGAAGTGATTAACTCTCCCAGAATGATCCAGAAACATTTCACAGCTGAGGGTCTGTTCGAGCTAGGTTTTGGAAGGATGATAAGAATTTGCTAAATAGATAAGTAGAAAGATGTCAAAGATGATGGCATATTATTTGTTCCCATTCCCTACTATTTTTTTAGTATAGTCTTGGAAACTGTAGAACTGAACAAATTCACTCATTCAAATGCTAAAACATTGAGTTTCATCGGATCCTTTTCTTACGCACAAGAGAAACTGTAGGTCTGGAGCCCTTCTTTTAGGGGCATGATGACATACTGGGATTCCCATTCTTATTTTTATACCAAATAGGGATTGATTAACTACATGCAGGAGAGAGAACCATTGAAGGCAGGTCATTGTGGAGGCTGATTGTGATGTAGTCATCAATTTCGAAAATGCAGTGGAAATTTACAAACAGCCCCAACACTTCTACTCTCCCTAATAGAGACTTCTGGGTGTGATGGAAGAATTTCATAATTCTGGAAGGTGATGGGCAGGCATTCTACCACCCCCAGAGATTCTAAGCCAAGTCCAGCATGTTTTTTTAGACCTGTGAGGAACAAACCTTTGCCTCTCTGCATTGTTTTTTGATGTTCCCATCAGTCTTAATGAGGCATGTTACATCTTCTCTGGACTGTGCTTTTTTTCCATTTCTTTCTGTGACAAGTAGAATTAAAGGTGCTGATGAAGGAGGCATAGCCTGAAAACAGGACTGTACGAATTTGGAATGTAACAGAGACAAAAAGTCTTACAAGGAAAGTTCTGCACCATTGTGAATCATGTAAAAGATGAACGCATATAAATTTCTACCACCAAAACCAGTCCATTCATGTATAAACCATAACATAATCCAAGGAAGAACAAACTCAGGGCAGAGGAACTAATTGCAAGCAGTCCGTACTGTCTTTCTCCAACATGGCGTGTCACAGAATCACTCCATCGCCATGTTTCTCTCCGCCTACTTAGGTCTTACAACAAAATCCATGGGCAATTCATGGTTAATACCACCTCTCTACTCCTTCCTCTCCTGAGAGCAGCAAATTCAGGGATCTTCTTGGCCAGCAGGTTCTTGGGGAGTTTCTGAAGTCACCTTCTCTTGTCTAAAACAGTATAAAGTAGCTCGATGACTAACTGTCCTTCATCTGTGTGTTTTGCTGAAGCAGGCTTCTCTCTCTGAATCTCTTAGCAGCAGGTCACTGAAGAGAATTTCCAAGCAGGACAAAACTTCCCTCCGATTTTACTTTTTCCCTGAAATACCAGAAGCTCTAATTTTTTTTTCAGTAATGCCTTTTCTATCTTTATAAATTTTGGCACAAGAGGAACAGAAAATAAATACATTAAGAAATCTCCATGAGATCCTCAATTCCAGAAGCCTTCATTTTAACCATCCAGATCCTCACCCTACAAACAGGTCTGCAAGTTGCTTTGTGAGATGGCCATCCATCATTCATTCGAGAAGTATCTGTGAGAACCTATCATATGCCAGGCACTGAGGAGTCTTCGGTGAGGGAAAAAAGCAAAGTCCTTGCCCTTGTGGCGATTCCAGGCTGGATGTAGACAGAAGTGAACAAATGATTAGACACGTGCCCCGCCCCGACGACAAATGTAACATGTGCTGTGTGAGGTATAGAGAAGTCAGGTGCATGAGAAATTGACATTTAGGCTGAGCCCTAAGGATGAGTAAGTGTTAATTAGACTTAAAGAATGTTCTAGATGGCAAAAACAATGACCCGCTGGGGAAAGAAACACTAGGAAAAAAGGAAAGCAAGCTAGAAGGGCAGGTGAGGGCAGTATGCTGAAGAGCATTGCGCTGGGTGAAAGGTTTTGGACTCCAGCCCAAGAATAATGAAAAGTCACCAAAGCATTTTAAATGGGAGAATAAAACAATAAAATAAAATAACACTGTTTTGTTTTGAATTCTGATAGCTGCCATATGGCGAATAGGCTGGGGGTAAGGTGGAAGGTATAGCAAGTCTAGAGGTCCAGCTTGGAGACTGTTGTCATGGTAAAGGTGGAGGGTGCTCAGGCCTCCACTGGGGGCTGCCCAGGTGTAGCCCTCATATCTTTCTCTCTCCTACCCGTCTGGCGAGACGGTGAACGTTCATAGATGTTAGGTGTATTTTGAAGGGAGAATCAGTAGGAGTGAATGCTGTGTGGCTTAGGCAGGTGAGAGTACAGTGACCAGTTTTCTGACTTGGGAGGGTGGCTGGATAGTGATGCTGTTTCCTGAAGAAGGAACGAGTTTTGTGGCAGAAAACAGAAGTGCCATTTCAGACACGTCAACTCTATGATGCAGTGAGACTTAAGTGTAGCTGTTTGGATTCTAAATATTTTGATTCCAAAATAATAGATGTAACATGGAAATTCATCCATTTACAAATAACAGCATATTTAGTGTGTTCAAAGCTCTCAGCAATTGATTTTTTTTTCTCTTTTAAAAATAACTCTCTGGAAATTTTGTTCAATTTAGCAGTTATTCTATGTGATTATATATGCCCGCAAATCACAATTTTTCTTTATCAGATC
>NC_048220.1:90769425-90791480 GCF_002007445.2 Ailuropoda melanoleuca | reverse complement strand
ATTGACAAAATTATCAGCCAGGCAAGAGGTAAGGAGACTCTTCTCTGCAGCTCTTTGAGATTGGTGGTTACCACTGTGGTCAACGTGGGGCCTCGCTGCTCCACGGCCCCAGGCAGCAGAGGGTCCTTGTGAGATGAGGACAGATACGCTGCATCCTATAAAATGCGAGAACAAGTTGACAACGCAGAAAGAAAAGCCCTGCCACCTCTTTAGCTCCACCATTTGTAGAATTGTTCTCTCCCAAAGCGAGCTTTGCCACATTAATAGGAGAAAGCCAGACAGCTAGCAGCACCGTGGCTGACCATTTGGTCATATTTAGAGTACCATGATTCCTCCTGTTAGCAGGACGTCGTGTAAGGGCTCTGCTCAAGAAAGGAGCACCTTGGGCTTGATGAGTGGTATTTTAAAAATCTAATTTTGGTATTAGAATTTCAGAAAACCCACTTTTTGTCTTCATGAGGAAGTCATCTTAGCCTAATCTAGATGCTTTCTTGGTAGTGCGTATTTGGGAATCAAGACACAAGACCTTTAGTAAATAAGGTTTTCACAGAGAAGCAGCAAGACTGTTGAAACATCCTCCCCATACTGAGCCTGAAGACTGTTCCAGACTTGTTCTCAGATTGATTTTTCTACCTAAGGATTAATTTTCTGACAGAATCACTGACAAGCTTGATCTTGAGAATATTAAACCAAGGTAACCTGTTTGGGTTTTTGTGTGTGTGGTTTTTTTTCACGTTTTCAAGTGAAGTTTAAAACTTGAATTCATTCTGGGTGAACCAAATGCATGCAAGCACTTTTCAAATCAATAGGCAGCTTGATTTCTCCATATTGCAAAACATTATGCCCCCTCTAAATTCTCATCAGAGGCAACATGGAAATTAATGAGACCTTTAGGTTAGCCTTTCAAGCTCAGCCTTATTTTATAGCTTTACCTTGCCTTTTTGACACGGCGATCCCGCCTGGCCACCAGCAGCATTTCACGTTGCAGTGCACTTTAATTTTATAGTTTTCGTAGTCTTTCTTGGAAACTGGCAGCTTATTAATCTCAATAACTGAGCTGNGTTGCAGTGCACTTTAATTTTATAGTTTTCGTAGTCTTCCTTGGAAACTGGCAGCTTATTAATCTCAATAACTGAGCTGCTCAATAGGCAAGCTCTCCAATGAGAAACGAGCCTGTGTCTTTTATTTTTTCTTGGCAGATGGAGACAAGGGGTTGTTTGTTGGATAGAGGCAAGGGGTGGCGTGGGGTGGGGTGGGAGATAGAGAAAGCCAGTTAGAAGAGGCACCTCGGTACCCCCCTTCACTTTCTGACAATTGGCAGGAAAATAAAGAGAACCTAATCTGATCTACTGCTCTGCAATTCACGGCTTGTGGTATCAAACACACTCAAACCCATTAATAAGAAAATAAATAAAGTGCTGTGGCACGTGTGCAAATTACAAGGTGCATTAAGAAAGAAACAAGCATTACATCTTATTTAAGACCACTCCAAGCCTGCTTTTGGCGTGGTTTGCAAATTGGGAAGCGTCCTTGAAGGCGCAGGTGTCCAAGGAGAGGATGTCCTTTTCGAATTCGGCTCCCGCTATAAAACTAAAGCCTTATTAAGTTTATTAAAGCTTTGGGCACTTGAACTTCTTACTTGTAAGTTAACCACAGCTAAGGTTCTAGGTAAGAGAACTTTTGAAAAAAACTGTCCCTCGCCACCTGAACGATGGGGACCCAATTAGGGATTGAGGCCACCTCGTGGTCATGCCTCGTAAGCGCAAGACTCTGCCCCAAGTCTCTGTAAATGTCTTGGGTTAAGTTTGCAGTCAAAAAAAGCCAAATATTTCCATCTCTCTCTGTGCTCTTTCACCCATTCAGCTCATGTCAGCTGTCCCTCCCTTGTCCCTGNGTGCTCTTTCACCCATTCAGCTCATGTCAGCTGTCCCTCCCTTGGGGCATTTCCTGAAGCCTTCCCAAAGGACATTTTATCTGGCTCAGACAGGGAGAGACTTGATGAAGCCAAGTCTTTTTCTAATTCTGGCTCCCCAATGATCCTTTTCTTTTCACAGAGGCCAGATAAGGCGTTCTCGGCTCTCCCAGGCTGGGAAAGTAGGCTCTGCAACTTTTCTGCAGCTTCCTTCGATTTATTAGTCTCAGCCTCGCCTGCTTTGTAAGGTGGAGTTTTGTGTCCCCAGAATTGCAGTCCTGTACGAGGCTCTCAGCCAGGTCGCTCCCCTGGGGCTGCATCCTCTGATTATAGGAGAGGGTTTAAGAAACTTTTTCTCAAAACCTTTCTTCCCTCCAAAACCCACCAAATGATTTCAGGCTATTTCATGAGTCATGTTTGCAAATTATCATTTTTAGAGGTCATGACAATGCTAACCACAGTCTCACCCTCCAAATTGTGCATTTTTAAATCCCTGAAAGAATTGCTTCTTACCCAGAATGACTGAGCAATCAGCCAATGCCCCCAGTTTCTTTCATCATTGTTTTAACTGTTCTTGCCTTGCATTTCAAAAGAGAATGAATAACACTTCTTATTTGTGAGATTGTACTGAAATTGTGCTGCAATTTGTTAAAGCTTCAGTTGGGTACAAACATGCGTAAGTCTGTTTCTCCACAATTAGTCCTCCTGTAAAGATGTTGCACACCAATGATAGGATGGTTAAAAGCTCATTTTTTAAAATTCTTTGAATAAATGAATTTAGAATTCTGCAATCGGAAGAAGGTGGAAGATGTTGCTCTTCTTGCACTGGTATGTGCTTAGATAAGAATTTTAAATGGAAAGCTTAATGTTAGTGACTTTTTAATCTCTTATCAACCCAGACTTTCTCTTCTAGGGAACATGGCTAAGAAAGCATAAGGTGATGTTGGGCCCTATTTAAGCATTTGATGGGGAAATCTACCCCACCCTGGCATCAGTAAAATGAGACTAAATATGAGACCTGTGGCAGTGGCACAGTGCGTTGTAACCCTGGGTTTTGTAGGTGTCTTGTCCTCAGCTTCGGGCTGTCCTCTCTTGGTATATTAGTGTCCTCCAGGAGCATACTGAAGGCAGGAGATGGCAAAGATCGCCTTCTCCAGCTTCTAGACTTCAGAATCCGTGTGAGGAGAAATTGTGGCCCTATTAGATATCTTTTCACTTCCTGGAAACAACTGAACGCTCTCTTTGGTTTTGTTTTTTAGGTGTCATCATCCCTTAAATAACTGCTTTGTGCCAAGTATCTTAATAGGTACTTTGTTATGTGAGTGGAAGCCTGTGAGATAGATATTATTGTCCTTTTTTTGCATGTGGGAAAGAGGGAACTTGGGAAGATGAAGGGCCTGAGGCAGAATCAAGATTCTGGAAGAACTGGATTCACGGAAATAAACTCAGGCATTAGGAATCTGTCCCTTAGCTTTGCTTTTCTGTCTTTCCCACCATCGTTCTTAAGCAGGCCTTCTTTTGTGAGATCTTTGTGGGAACTACAGGCTATGTTCTCATAGCTTAGAAACCTAACAGAAAAAGGATATCTTCTTTCTGATATTTCAACAACACCCCCTTCATTAAATTTCACTGAAGCCAACAAGGGTCACATACCCACAATGGACCCAATCCCCGAGGCCTGGAGAACAGACCATGTTGATTGGCTAGACCTGGATCACGCACCCATAGAGAGAAGCACAGCAGGAAGAATGGCATGGTCATAACTGAGCACCATGATTTTAGGAGACCATAAAATGGAGGCTGGCAGGCAATCAATCAATCAATCAATTAAAAAAATAAATCTAGTTCAATGTTAGCTTTGCCCTATCCTGACTGCCTTCTCACATTGCCCGATGATAGTGATTTTCTCCTCTGGGCACACACAGTTCTGGCCAGGATGGGGGAATGGCAGAATTTTAGGGCATCAGGTTATCTCACTTGCCTGGGCACAGAAGGGGGTTTAGAGCTGATTCTAATGTGAAGTAGAAAGAATAAGTTCCACTGACGAATTTCCATCCCCTTCTGATTCATTGCCCTCTCTGGTTCACTTCTCAAACATCCACGACTTTACCTTTGAGTTCACTGTGGCCACTTAATGCATTTTAACTTTTATTAGTCTCCTGATGTCTCTTTGAAGCTATCATCGTCTTTCCTGCAAAACTGCTTGGATTCCACATTTTCTAATTAAAACATGCTCATTTATTGTCTTACTAACCAGTGCTCTTTATGAGGGCTCATGATGAGAAAGTTAACTCAAAACAACTCGATGCATTTCCCATCTCCTGAAAATGGCTTGGGATGCAGTTTTACCTTTATAAAGTTGAATTACTTTGGACAATTTTTGGTTTTGCTTTTTTTTTTTTTTAAAGATTTTATTTATTTATTTGACAGAGATAGAGACAGCAGCGAGAGAGGGAACACAAGCAGACGGAGTGGGAGAGGAAGAAGCAGGCTCATAGCGGAGGAGCCTGATGTGGGGCTCGATCCCATAACGCCGGGATCACGCCCTGAGCCGAAGGCAGACGCTCAACCGCTCTGCCACCCAGGCACCCCTGGTTTTGCTTTTTTAATAAAACCACGAATGGAAAACATTTAATTCCATGCTTCAAGCGCCTTTTCTCAGCAATGCATTTTATCCTCTTCATGGTGAAAATCTTAGGTAGGACGTTTTGCAGGGGTCAGCCAACTCCATAATGGACCACGGTGTAGGTAACAATTGAGTAGTTCTACACGTAATTAGACAAAAAGTTTTGTCCTAAAATGCGGTGCGTCCTCATGTCAATAGTTATGCCCATCACTATCTACACTCCTGTGATTTAATCTGGCATTACTAGAAGTACTCAAACTCAGTGCCATAGGGGAAAAGGTAGCACATATCTGTTTAAACCTACCTAGAATCTGATAACAATGATGTGGCTGGGAGACAAGTTGCAAGGACACTGTCCACGTATGTCTAGGTACACTTTGTCTTCTGAGTCTTCACCATTGTTGAGCTCGTCTAGACTTAGGAAAGCAGCGGGCAGCCTCTCCTGTCCCGCCTCTGATATGCATCTTCCAGTTCACGGTACCATTGAGTTTGGGAAAGAGGAATTGTAGAATTTGCAACACAACTAAAGCCAAAGCCTATTTCAGGCAGAGAGGGAGAGTCAGAGTCAGAGAGAGACCGAGAAGAAAGGATCTAGTGACGAGAATACAGAAATGAGTACACTCCGTCTCCTGGGAAGTTGGTCTCTTGATTCTGACCGCTACACCAGAAGGCAGACCGGGAGAAGGAATCAAGGTAAAGGTGATTTAGGTTGGCTGGATCATTTAAGAGAAGTGGGAATCATTTGGCAGCCCAGAGGCAGAACTTTCAAGCTGGGACCCATGTTAAGATTACCTCCTATAGTCCAGTTTCTATTTCATAGATGAGGGGGGTGAGACCCAGATGACTGGTCAAGGCCTCCCACTCTGAATGTCCAAGTGGTGCTATAAAGTAGGCCTCCGGTTCGAGCCGACCTCGCCGTGCTTCACTGTTCTCAGCGCGATTAGGGGATTTTGTTGCCTCTTCATCCTGCACGGAATCTTCTCTCCATTTCCTTCCACGAAGGAATTGTCAAGAATTTAAGACAAAGATCAGAGCACATATTTATAACAGATTTGGTCTTTCCACTCCTATATTACAAAATGTAGACCTTCTCTTGGTAAAAATATTCAACGGCTAGGAGGATAGAAAATGGAAAGTAATATTCCCTGCCCGGGAAATCTCTTTTGAAGGTTTATTATTTTGGGCTTCCCAAAATGTTTATGGATGTATGAACATATTTTTTAAGTTTAATATAAATGAGACCATATTATACATACCATTTGGCCACTTCCTTTTTTAACTTTGCAAAATAAGGTGGAAATCACTTCAGGTAATTTTATATGGACCTACCTCATTCTTGTTTTAAAGTCTGTGTAATATTCCAGAATGTCGTAATTTATTTAACCAGTCTCTTCTTTATGGACACTTAGATCACTTTCACATTTTTTGCTATTACAAACAAAACTGTAACGAAGAGACTTGTGTATATACCTTCCTTTGCATACTTACATGATTATGTTCAAGAGTCAAATTCCTGGAAGTGAAATTGGTAGATCAAAGGGTCTGTATAATGTGCCTTTTAAATTTTGATAGATTATGCCAAATTATGCTCATCTCAATTCAAATGCTACAGTCTTTCTTTATTCCTTCTTCTTTAATGGGCTGAATTTTCTTTTGTGGGCTTAAAATAAGAGCCCTGAAGTTTACGGTATTGGATTTTAAACATAGAATTGAAAGAACTTTCTTTTTCACGAAATAACGTACCAAATAATACTAGAATACTCTAGGAACTCAACTCCCCTTCTAATGTGCTACGTGTAGTATGAGAAAGAGGTATAGCTGTAGGGAAAATCTGACTCACTCCCTTCCTGTGATTCTAGCTGTAGGGCCCTTCTCTTTATTCCCAAATTGTGCCTCAGTGTGGCCTACAGGATTCAAGATACCTAACCTTTGCTGCCTTTTGTTTTCTCATTTATAATTTGGGAATGTTTAAATTTGCCTCTTCTCCCTGTCTACCTTGCCTCTATCCACCTAACGGGGGTATTATACGAATATCTAAGATGACTTAGTCAAGTTTCTGAGTCCCCAGGAGAAATGTCTAGTACAGCAGTATTATTGTTCTAACTATTAGAGGAGAGTGTTTATGATCAAGGGCTTGAAAATCCAGCAAGGAAAGCAGCCCCTTTCGTGAAATAAGTATGTGAGGGTTCTGTCAATAAGAGGGCCTCAGGCCAAATTTATATAGTTTTTCTGCAACTCCGACTTAATGCTAAACAAGGATTTTTGTATTTCCTACCTCCTGGTGGTAATCCCATTACCAGCTATGTTCATAGGACTTCAGCTTAATGCAGCCAACATTTATGGAGGCTCTATGAGGGGCTGACCACCATGCAGGGTGTTGAGGGTAAAGGTGAAAAAGACATGGTCCTTGTGCCCCAACAGTTACAGTCTTGTGGGAAAGACAGCTAAGTAGATAATTTATAATAATATAAAACACTGTAATATGGCCTTAAGCGTGGTATGGGAACACAGGGTGGTAGGGGACACCCCATCTACCTGGTCGGGGAACCCTAGCCGGCAGGAATGGTGTCTGATTCCCATTTTGATGGAAAGGTATACCCCATCCAAAGGGCACTCCAGGAAGAGATAAGAGAATGAGGCCAGAAAATCAAGAGTGCGCAAGCATTCTGATCCGCTGGACTGAAACTCAGGAAACAATTCTAGAAAGATCTTGTGGCCCTTATCAGGGCCACCTTCTGCACCCAGTTGAAGCACCTTATGGTCTGCTCTGTGTGGGATGGGGAGCCTGCAAAGGTGTGTTATGGTCACATTTGCAGCGAGAATTAGGAAAAGCATTAGCTGACATACCAGAAAGACAAGAAATAGAAGTTCATAGCAGTTAACCAAAGGATCTCATGTTGAAGAAAGGAAAGGAGAAGGGAAGGAAGGAAGAGGGGACTGGACCGGAGGAAAGATCTATCCTCCAAGGAGGCTGTTTATGGGATTCACTGATAGTTCTCTCCAGAACAGTAAAAGCCAGCTCTTACTGAGGGTCTCCCTAGTGGCAAATATGTGCCGAGCCCATTTAATGCACGTAGTATCCCTATGCAACATTTTCAGTTGTTTTTACCCAAGGAAACCGAGATTCAACAAATCATTTCCCTAAGGGTGCCTGGGTTACCAGGCTCCGAACCCCACTTGTTGCCAACAGTTTACCTGCTCATTCTCCTAGGACAAGCAGGTGTGATGCCAGCCTAACCCTGACCTTGAACTTCCTCTTCCTTCTTAGCCTCTGCCCTCTCCACCCACTGCTCTTCCCCACCCACCCCCACTTCCCACTGCCCTCACAGAAATTCAGACTGTGCTTTGCTTTTCATGTAGCCTCTTATCAAAACCTAAGAGCCGGAAAGGACCCCAGTTCAAGTCCACGCCTCTGAAATGTCTGTAAGACACCTCCCCTGATGAGACTCTCCTTTACTTTTGTTTAATTCTGCCACTTGCAAAGAAAATGCCCAGAGGCAGGCACCTGGCTGTTAGTCTAACATGCCACCTCCCTGTCAGGCAGCTTTCAATTTACCGTGCCTCGGCATGTCCAACCGCGTCTTCGTCAAGACTTCCAAGATGGCAGTGACAAGCTTTTCAGGTACTTAAGGCAAACATGCATGACAGTTTTCCTTGGCACTTGCATTTTTAAAAAGCCTTGCCTGGGGCCCTAGGAAACCCAGCATTTAGGAAGCTGGGAGCCTTTCAAGGAAGCCAAGCTTTCAGAACCTGCTTCTCTGGGACTTGTTTTGTGACAGGGACACTGCAGGACCTACCTGAGAGTATATTAAGCACCATGACAATATTTACGCATTGATGCTAAATGATGGTTGCCTTTTTTAATGGCGTTTTTTGACAACTGAAATGTATGGATCTGTTCAGTGCATTGTCAGTGGCTATGTGGCTGGCCTACAAACACACTTAAATGGCACACTTCTGCAAAGCATTAATTTCTACGTGTCCAACAGATATATGTAGGCAGGCAGACATGTCACAGGGGTTGCTATAAAGCTTAATTAATATCCCTGAAGAGCTCTTATATCATTTCAAGAAGAGTACTAAGTAAGAAGAAAACATCGTACCTATGGATATTACGCATAGAAAGAAATGTGGGTGAACACGCTGATAGGTCTCTGTATACTGGCTCGTGTCTCAAAGGGTCTGATGTAAATTCAAATGGGAAAAGAAATTGTATTAAAGATAACTATCTTTTATTTGAGTGTTAAAAATAAATAAAAGCCACAGAGCCCCAAACTCAAAAGCTAGAAATCTCGGCACAGCATTGATGTGGAAGCAAATCTCTAAGACGCAAACATGAGTAGTAGTTTTCTTTCTTTGTCTCTCCTTTTCCTTCTCCTCTGCCAGTTCCCACACCTGGGATTGCTTGGGTGGTGCAGTGGGGCGAGCATCTGACTCCTGATTTCCGTTTGCATCGTGATCTTAGGGTCTTGAGACTAAGCCCCACATCAGGCTTATGTGCTGGGCATGGAGCCTGCTTAAGATTCTCTCTCCCTCTCAAGGATTATTCTTAGCTATGCAAGAATTCCAATAAATCAGTTTTGTTTTTCTTTCTAAGCCTTGAAGAAATCCCATAAAATACTTTATCTGTCCCTTTTCATTTTTATGTCATAATATCGCTTCCTTCTTTCCCTCTAATCTTCCCCCCTCCCTTCCTTCTCCCCTTCTTTCCCTCTCGCTTTCCTCCCTCTTTCCACCAAGGGACTAGGTCTTAAGAACCTACGAAAATCTAGGAAATATCCATTATTGGTGGTTTTGTTGGTTTGTTTTTAATTTCTTTCTGGGCCTGAGTATACTCATTCAAAAATAGAAATGAATGAGAATTTTCTTTCTCAAAACTATACCCCCATTGAATACCAGTTTTAAGCCTGGGAAAGTAGGTGGGTATAAAACTAGTGTGACCAAATAAGCAGAATGATAAATGTTATACGTAGAGTACTGGGATATTTAAGGTAGTAAAGGCTTGTGAGGATCTTGTAGTAATCCCCTAAATTTTCTTTACTCCAGTATTTCCTAAATATCATGAAATACTTTCTTTACCTAAAGCTAGTAATATACGAATATACTCAGTGATCCAAAGAAGATACTTCAAGATTTTATATTTCAGACCCTCTTTGATCTCACAACAGAAGTAGGAAACCTAGGATTTCTTCAAACCCTTGCTAGAGAAGAGCTCTCTGAATCTGCCTTCTAAGATAAAACGTAATTTCTCTCTGAGCACCAAAACTTTAGAAATTCATCTATACTCAAATTCATTCATCAGGTTCTGCAATATTTGGGCCTGGTGAGTAAGTACTGTTTATAATACATGCTCAGAATATGTACTAACAATATAAGCTTTTTTATGAAAGTATCATGGATAGATCCCTTTCCTAGGATGTAAACCCTAGTAGCCTTCCTCTAAAACCTCTTTCCTAAAATGAGAACCTGTTGACTTGGCGTGTTAAAATATTTTGTAGGCTAGGAAGTGTTATTACTCTTTCTGTGACTACTGCTACTTGGAACTCTGATGGTGCTTTTTATTTCTGTAATTTCGAAGTTTTCAAAGACAGTCTCCTCACATTGGTAGGATGAAAGGAGACTGGCAACATGTTTAGGGCCGACCAGAATTGGACCTTGCTGAGGAGTTCAAGGTCGATCATTTTCTACATTTAGAAAGCAGCTAAAGTTCCCCTAAAGTTTAACATAGAATCACCCTATGACCCAGCAATTCTCCTATGTGTATCCCCCCAAAATTGAAAACAAATGCTCAAATGTTTGTATACAAATGTGCAGAGCAGCACTATTCTCAGTAACCAAAAGATGAAAACAACCCAAATGCCCCTCACTGTATGAGTGGATGAACAAAATGTGGTGTGTGTGTATTTGTATAGACAACACACACACACACAGGAATAGTATTCAGCCTTAAAAAGGAGTGAAATGTTGATAAATACTACAGTGGAGATGAACTTGAAAACATGCGAAGTGAGAGAAGCCAAGCACAAAAGGTCACATGTCGTATGATTGCACGTATATGATACATACGTAATAGGAAATTCCATAGAGACAGAAATCAGATTAGTGATTACCAGGAGCTAGGAGTAGGAGAACAGATATGGGAATTATTGCTAACTGGGTACAGGGTTTTCTTCTGGGGTGATGAAAATGTTTTGGAACAAAATATAGGTGGTAGTCATATAATATTGTAAATGCACTGAATGCCGTTAAAATGGTTAATTTTATGTTATGTGAATCTCACCTCAGTAGGAAAAAGATTTCATTAATTAAGTAATTAATTAATTAATTAAAGGAAAACAACTAGAGGATCAGTGTAACCCCCTTGGTGTGAAAAGTCTACTCAAGGGAGAGGCAATAAGATAGTTAGGCTGGAGAATCCATCTCTTGCTCCAATCTTTTCCCAAAAAAAAAAAAAAAAAGCCAAGAAAAAATGTCTGTTTCCAAAACATGCTTTGGAATCATTAACTTTGAAGGCACTACAGAAAATACCAGTACATGTGATTTGATTAATACAGATAAATGGATCCAAGGGTGCTGCATGTTACCGTCTGGAATTGTCAACATGATCCCCGTTCAGCCTCGTATGAGGTAAATGCAACTCATCAGACTTTCCTGAAGTTGTCAAGCACCAAAGATAAGGAAATAAAGACAGGTGTATCAGACAGGACTCCTTTATTATGGAGGGAGGAGGGGAGGGAGGGTGGAAAGAGATAAATGGATCCTTCTCTGGGTGGAGGAGGGTGTACACAAGATTTTTCAGAGATGGAAACTATTCTCTTCATATTCTTTTAAAAGTGATTTGGAAGAGAAAGTGCACCATGAAATCTTTACGTTTGCAGAGATACCAAACCTATGAAGATAAACTGCTCTGTAGGTGGGCAGAGAAGTGACAGATAAGGAGCAAGTACATTTACCAAAAAAATCCTTCCAGGCATGTAGGAAGATTATCTCTGAGCTCCTGGTTACAAACCAGAGCTGGCCCTGAGATTACTGTAAACTAATGCCTGAACATACATGTCCGTTGGGTCGCTGTGGGAAGAGAGGAGGGGAGGGCTACAAAATGCATGGCATCATAGTAGAATCCTAGAAATTAATCAAAAGTGCATTATCGCTATTTTTGAAAACTATTGCGAGTTCTCAATGGAAATAATCCATGTGGTTATAGCTAACATGCCTCAAGAATGACAGAAAAGTTGAGGAGAATTCCAACTTAAAAGATCAAGAAAATGGGGAGGCTCTCATTAAAATGGGCCAGAGTCTCCTCAAAATAGTAGGATGCAGGTTTCGCAAAGGATTTAAAATAGCCATGTGCAGGCGTAATGAGAACATGGTCTTGTTTACCAAAATCTTGAAACCCAGAATGACAGGGCATCCCTTGAAGAGGACATGGCAGGATAAATAGATGTGTTGGCTCTGAGAACAGATAGAAAAAAATCTAGATTGGTTCATTCTTTTATTCACTTACTGAAAATGGGTCGAGCAGCAAACATGTGCCGGATACACTTTCCTACTGCAGAGCCTTTGCACATACTGTTTTTCTGCCTGGGATGCTCTTTTCATCGCGCCTTGGGTGATTAACTCCTTATCCTGAGACTTCCCCTTTTTGATCATCTCCTCAGAGAGGAATGACCATACTAATACAGTCTCAATTTTCTCTATCTTAGTCCCTTTCTCCTTCATGGCACTTCTCACAATTTGTAATTTCTCACATACTTGTTGGTTTACGTGGGCTTGAGTTTTGTTTATCCAGTCCGTCTCTCCAATTAGTCATTCCATACAGGGATGAGTTCTTAACATTTTATCCAAAGTGTCCGGCTCCATGTGATACATAGCCACGCTCAATAAATATTGGTTGACTCATGACTTCATATTTTAGACTTTGAATTGTTTCAGAGGAAAAAGGGAACATGGTAGCTGCATGTGTTAGACGCCTCCTGAGGGTTAGGCTCTGTGCTCACAGATTGTATTCGTGATCTCTTTCAGCCCTTCCAACACTTCTGTAATGAGGATACTGTTATCTACCCATTTTTTGGAAGAGGCATCTGGGGCTCAGGGAGATTAATCAGCTTTCGCAATGGAATGCAGTTCCTGGTGCAGTTGTGATTTGGGTTCAGATATGCCTGACTCCAAAGCCTGGACGTTTCCACTGTTCCTTAATCGCTGTGTTCCTTCAGTAGGTGTCTGTGAGCACCTACTATGAACAAGGAAACATAGCAGGAAGCAAAAGATTTAGGACCTGCTTTTGAGAAGCTTGTAAATGACTGGGGAGACAAGGCAAACACACAGGACAAATGTGGTAGCATGAAGCAGAATATGATAAAGGGACATGCCCTAAGGTTTCTTCCAGCTCGAAAATTCTTTGACTCTCTGAATGGTACAGGCAATAAACTCGATGGGAGAAATCATTCTGCTCGTTGATTGTATCTGATGGCGGATATTCTTTCTTCATCTACCTCTGGCTGCCGGTGAACACAAATGCAAGTCTATTTGAAATGGCTGTCTCTACACTCCCATATTATAGTGTATGGTGAATTCAAGGTCAAGTTTGAAGTCAAAGTCAGAAGTCTTTGTTTTTTTCCTCTACTGTATCAAGACTTTTACCAATTAACTTGAAAAAAGTCAACAAGTTAACAACTCCAGGGGGAAAAAAAAGACTCCTCATTTCATCCCAAAGACTCTGAAATGGATTTGCTCACAAAACACCAGGTTTCTTTAGTGACCTCCAGAGACCTTGCCTGTCACACTGAGCAGTATATCATTTCATGGGGGAAAAAAAAGAAGTTTTACCATGAAAAATGCTATGTTATATCACAGTGTGACACTATTTAAATATCAAGCGTCGAAGCTTCTATTTAAAAAACGGAAGGCAATAAATTGAGTTGCTAATTATTCCAGCTGTGAGTATTTTTGGTATGACTGCAAATTTTGAAGAGGGCAAAATAGAGGATTTTCCTGTTGTTCATGGCATATGCAAATGTGGTGATGGTCCCCTATGATCTAAAAGGTTCAGGGATCAGAAACCTTGAAAGCCTATTTTTCATTGCATCAAAATTGGTTTGAGTCTAAGCTTAGGGAATCGTGAAATGAAATGGGCTTTTAATTATACTAATTGGGTTACTGGCTTCTTCTTCAAACTTGGGAAGTAGCAATTTTTTAAAAACATTTTTAAAGTTTTATGTTAAAAGCAACAGTTCACTTCTCAACCCAAGCACAAATTCCCAACTGGAAGAGGAGAACAAGCACATTAGTAATATCTTCAATTCCTTCCCTTCCTGATAAAATTGTTTTTAGGGGATTGGGATGCCTGCAATTTTTCAGTCACTGTGCTAATTAGAGTGGCTCATGCATTCTACAAATATTTTAAATGAGCTGGGTACTGTGCTAGGTCAAGGAGCTCTAGTAAAGACCGAGATATACATGATTCCTGCCTTCAAGGGATTAATAGCTACATTTATTGACCATTCATTGGACGTCAAGCTCGATGTTAAGCATCTCATATGAATAAAGTCGCCCGATCCCCCTGAACAAGCCCGTGAAGGTACTAACATTCTCTCACTTTACAGGCGAGGCCTCCTAGAGAGGATAAGTAACTTACCCAGTGTCACACAGTGATAAGAATAGAAGTCAGGACCCAAATCTTGGTTGCCCAATCCAGGATCTGCAGGCTTAATACTGCCTCCTTGGTATGATCCTATTGTTTTCAAAAATAGTAAGAATAAGGGAATGTTTATATTTAAGGAAAAAAACTGTAAATATCAAATGTCTTATTAGTCTTTCTCTTAGGATAGAATTTTGCTATTTTTTAAATTTATGGCTTGATTTTTTTATCATGTGTACATTTTGTATTTGCAAGTAGGAAAATAAAGACAGAACAGTTAAAAAATAACTTAGTACAATATCCAATATCATCTTTCTCATGATCTCCCCTGCTTTTTCCAACCCATCCTGTATGTTTCTCTCTCTCTCTCTCTCTCTCTCTTTTTCTCTCTCTCTCTCCAGGCCCCAGGTCTCTCTGTGTCTCTCTCAGGAACCCACCCATCAAGTTTCCCCTTTACCACCATCATTCCTTCTCCTACTGGAGAGTGTAATAATGATGCCAGAAAGTGTGGTGGTTATTTAACCTCTCTCCAGCTAAATGTTTTATTATAACTCCTGAAAACCTAATTACAGTAACTTTACATGCTACAGTACCCTTTATGGGCTGCCTCTTTATTAAACTTACTCCTTTAGAGACAATAAACCTGATGCTTCAAAGGGCAGAGCCAGGACCAGTTAAATGTGATGAAATCTCCCATTTTCCAGTGCACACCTGATCTCCCTCACTGATCACCCCATCCCCAGTCCAGGTGCATTTCTGCTTCTATCCTTTCTTTGGCTTTTTTCAACTTTCAGCAACTGCATGTATGATATTAAAAATCTTTTAGGGATTAATGGGCTGTGTATCAATATTTTCATCCACTACTCTGAATACCTGTGAGTTTATTTACTGGGGAGGTCAATTTTCTCGGTAGAACAACAGTTAACACCTGGTTTCTCTGATAACCAGAGCTGCTTTTTTGCGCACGGCGCTATGTTGAGACCATTCAATAGTTTCGCTTGATTTCAAGGCGAATGTTTCCTGCAGCTGACTTCGTGAGCCAGAGAGAACTCATCTGCGCTTTGTCGTTAGTTGTTGTGGTTACTGAATGGTACACTGTGAGGAAATACTGGGAAATAGATTGAGAGAGAGAAGAACAGAGAGGGGTGGGGTGGGGACAAAAACTTGACCTTTGGAGTTAAGGCAGTGCATTTATTTGTGTAGTGCATTTGTGTTCCAAAGCCCTGCTGGGATTTTCCCCTGGGAGTAAAGCCAAGCCAATAGAAAATAGGGAGACTGCCTCTCAGGATCCCACTGGTTGCAACCTGAGAAATGGTACTTGCTGTTAAGCGATTTTCTATGTTTGTTTCCTTCTTTGGTAGGGTGTGAGGTTAATGACTGAGTTTACCGGTGATTGACTCAGAAAAAAAGGAAAAGCAATCTTTTGTTAGAGTCTCAAGTAGTTTAACCAGCTACCACTACTCACTACTTCCACCCTAGATTAGTCAAGCTCCTTCTGTATCATAAGAATAAAATAAAAATTCACAGTATTTTGAATTGATGGGGTCCTTCTTACATGGACGCTCTGCATGAGTTCCTTGTTTGTTAGACGTCTTTTAAAAATTTTCCATGGTTGTTTAATCAGAGGAAATGTGTGCCCTGAATTTTCTAAGCCAATTGTAAGCAAAATCCTGGTTTGCCAAGACTCTGCCTCAAATACATGTCTTTGCTGTCATGTAAAACACATGGGAGAATGGTCGTTAGGTATACTTTCTCTCCCAGTTTTTATTAGACAGTTTTGTTTCCACGTGAGGAAACCTGACATTTAACAAAAAGATAGCTTCAGGTGAAGTGATGATCACAGTATTCTTAAGAACTCATTGGCACTTCAGATCCAGAGCTGAGGACGCAGAGCCACTGCCCTTCCTTAGCCTTTCTGATCAATTCCATGGCCATCCGGAGCCCCTAACCTGGGCCAGGAAGGATGCTGGGTGCTAGGATGAAGCCCACATGGCTAGGAAGGGAAAGAAGCATGCAAGCTCTTCTTCCGTTTTTTGTAAGATATCAAGGACTGGTTTCCTCTATCCCTTTGAGTGTTAGCAAACTCCAAGGACAGCACTTTGGGGGCCCCTCATTTGCCTTTCCTTTCCGAGGCACAAGTGGCCAATTCTGAGAGCAATTGAGTTGTGCTTGAAAAATGTCAAGTGCATTTGGAAACTACACATTTTTGCTGACGCCTGGAGTCCTGAGCTGAGCTACTTCCATGACCGACCGCTGGGAAGAAGTTCAGTTGGGGCATCACAAATGATTCATCAGAGCATACTGAGCAGGCCCCTGAGGGGGAAGAGCCATCTTTATAGCCAGTTCAAGGAAAAATCGGGAGAAGTCCCCTAAGCCGCCTTGGTCCTCCCAGTAACCATCTGGCCAGACCATTACCTTGTGGGTCTTGCTTCATTTTATTTATCTTGTTTCCCCCCTGCAGCATGTGACAGCAATCCTTGGGTGAATCAAAGCTTGCATTTTTTTCAACTTGTGATTATGAAAATTTTCAAACGTAGAGAAAAGCTGGGGGAGTAATACAAAGTAAGAAAACCACCTGGTTTCAACAATTGCTATCATTTTGCCACATTTGCCTTATCTATAAAGAGATCTAGAGATCTTACTGCTGAATCATTTGAAAGTAAGTTGTAGACTTCTTGACACTTCACCCCTAAAGACATCAGCATTCAAAACTCTCATTTAAAAGGATTCAACTCAACATCTAGTGTGTTCTTCTAGATGCATAGAATTTAAAAAGATACATCTACTAACCATCAGACCCATTTGAGAGGTGCACGATGCTTAGGGTAGAGTTTGTTAAACTTCAAGATACTTTAGAATCACATAGAGAGCTGCTTTTTTTTTTTTAATGATTTTTTGTTATATTATGTTNACCCATTTGAGAGGTGCACGATGCTTAGGGTAGAGTTTGTTAAACTTCAAGATACTTTAGAATCACATAGAGGGCTGCTTTTTTTTTTTAATGATTTTTTGTTATATTATGTTTGTCACCATACAGTACATCCCCGGTTTCCGATATAAAGTTCGATGATTCATTAGTTGCGTATAACACCCAGTGCCCCATGCAATGCGTGCCCTCCTTACTACCCATCACCAGTCTATCCCATTCTCCCACCCCCCTCAGTGAAATAAGTCAAGCAGAGAAAGACAATTATCATATGATTTCTCTCATCTATGGAACATAAGAACTAGGAAGATCGGTAGGAGAAGAAAGGCTTAAAGAAAGGGGGGGATAATCAGAAGGGGGAATGAAACATGAGAGACTATGGTCCACATAGAGAGCTTCTTAACCAATAAATACCCGGACCCAAGCACTGGGTCTGGTTGGAGGCCAGAAAGTTGTCCTTTTCTAACAGAGCACTCCAGTGACCACAAAGCAGGTATTTATGGGACACACTCTGAAGATCTCTTCTTAAGAACCTCTATTTATTTATTTATTTGTTTATTTATTTATTCTCTGAATTAAACCTTCTAAAGATTTGCAACTGCAGGTGTAGCTGTGTTGTGAAGAAACAAGAGTCTACATTATCTTTGGTACTTTGGTTTAATCATTTTAAGCATCAGAAACTAGCAAAAAGGGATATGATAACCAAACGAGTTTCATTTAGCTAGGATCATCACAGACACCACGATAGCAAGGAGAAGGCCGAGAGCTACTGTCCGCTAGGGTTCGTGCAGTGCTGAAAAGTACGTGGTGTTCGTTCGTTTGTTTTTCCCGCGGAAGGATCTGGGCTTGTATGTATAAATATGAACATCTGCCTATACGCGCAATCTGGAAAACAGAAGTCAACATGGTGGGAGGAATCCTAATTTTAAAATTGAAAATGTTCACAGTGCTGTCCTGTTAACAGTCATGGTTTTGGCCTTAGAAAGTTTGTAAGTCATTCATTTAACAAAGATTTGCTGAGTGCCCACTATGTGCCAGGCTTTTTTCTAAATGTCAGGGTACAGTGTTGAACGAATGAGACAAAATACCTGTTTCTTTTAAATATCATAGAAGTTTAGATCTAATGATGGAGATAGACAATAAGAAATACACAAATACATATGTAATTTAGAAAAATAGGGATGTCTGGATGGCTCAGTCGGCTAAGTGTCTGCCTTCAGCTCAGGTCGTGATCCCAGGGTCCTGGGATCGCGTCCCGCATCGGGCTCCTTGCTCAGTGGGGAGCCTGCTTCTCCCTCTGCCCGTTGCGCTCCCTGCTTGTGTGCGCTCACTCTGTCTCTGACAAATAAATAAAATCTTTTTTTAAAAATTAGGACAATAAAGCAGTTCTAGCAGGATGGAGAACGACAGAGAAAGAAGCAGGGGGAGGCAGGGAAGATCTCCCCGGGAAAGTGACACTNATCTCCCCAGGAAAGTGACACTGCAGCAGAGTGGTGAGTGATGTGAAGAAACAAACTGTGAGGTATTGCCAGGCAGAGGGAACAGCATGTATTAAGGCCCTTAGGTGAAAATGTGTTGGATGTGATACGATGAGGAATATTAAGAAGACGGGTTAACTGATAGAGTTAACCGACCTAAAGTGGTAGAAGGTACATTTGGAAAGGTGGCCAGAAGGCAGATCATGGCAGGACATTGCAGGCCATGGAAAGGACTTGTGACTTTATTTTATGTGTTATTGGAAACCTTGATCGATCGATCGATTGACTGAGGGAGGGGAGGGGAGAATATTGACACGTGACATAATCTGACTTCCTGTTTAGAAAGAAGTGTGGAAAATAGACTGAGTTGTCAGGAGACAATTTTAGGATCTCAGGAAGGAATCCCATACCAAAAAAAAAAAAAAAAAAAAAAAAAAAAAAAAAAAAAAAATATCATTTCCTTCTATTATTTCTTGCAAATGAGTGCATTAAAAATAACATTAAAACAATTTAAACTTCTTAATCTTCATCTTGTGATTTCTCTGATGTTGCCAAAACATTGTTTCCAATATACTGATTCTGTCCACAAATATGACTGATGTTCAGGTGCCAGGCACTGGGGCAAACACATTATAGATAGATAGATAGCTATAGGTAGGTAGGTAGATAGGTATAGAGATAACCAAGTGTATAAAAGATTCTTGAGTGCAAAAAGTGATAGAGGATGGCATAGATTCCAAACCTTTTGGAATAGGTTTCCCAAGTAGGAGGTTGGGAGGTGAGTAGGAGTTGGCAGGGGTGGGGTGGGTGGGGAAGCACGGGAACAGCTGTTCCCGAAAGCATGGCACACCATTCCCAAAGGCATGGCAGCAGGAATAGCCAGGTTAAGGAAGGATGCTTCTTCTGGTGTGGCTGAAACACAGAGTTCAGGGAGCAGGGAGCATGAGGTTAGAGACGAGGGTTAAAAAGTTGGGTAGTTGTTTTAAAGAGTCTGGTGCCCTATTGAGATTTGCGTTTCTTCTTGCAGGTAGTGGAGGCTCAGCAGGATTTATAAGGCAGAGCACAATGACATTTGTGATTGAGAAGAAAAGTGGCAGAAGGGTTGAAAGAGGAGGGTTGGTGGGAGAGGTTTTCAGAAATAAAATGCATAGGATTCTTTCACCCAGTGTTTGGGAGAAGGTGAGGGGAAGGGAGGAGGGGGAAAGTGGCTGCAGTTTCTTAGGCACCTGGGAGTAACAGGAATGCAGGAAGAGTGTGAATGGGGAGGGGGAGGAAAAGAGTCTGTGCTTGGCTGCAACTTGTGCAGTACAGCTGTGGAATGGAGAGAGAGAGAGAGAGAGATGCCCAGTATACAGCTGGAATGAGAGTCTGGACCTCAGGGAGGGAACTGGTTGGAAATGGACACCTGGAGACTTGAGTCATAGGCCGCCTGAAGCCATGGGAAAAAGTGAGATCTCTGTCAGGGTGAGACCTGGTGCCCCCGTATTTCTAAATATTTATCAATAATGGCCTGCAATGTCTTTCTATTTCTTGGTTTTAGTTTGTTATCCTACTTTCACTACCAGCTCTTGGAAAATTGTTCAAGAAATACATTTGGGCTAGTTCTAAATCAAATCCCAGCATTTTCCCATCACCCCGGCTTTCTGGTTTACATATGTTCTAGCTTAATTATAAGGCAGTGGACTGTTACTTAGTGATTTGGAGAACTCTTCAGGTGTTTGTTTGACATTTGTCAGACTTTAAATTAAAACTCATGTTTCAGGCTCCTTATGTTGTTCTGAGAATTAATAATAAAAGCTACTCGTAATGCACCAAGTACTTGCTATGAGACACACCTTTGGTTAAGTGCTTTTCCTACACGATCTCATGTAATCCGTACAAACCGCCTATGCCGTGACATGAGGTACCTGGGCCATCATTACCCCCATTTTACAGATGAAGAGATGGAGGCTTTTAAGAACAGCATTATGTAACTTAGGTAAGCTTACTTGTCCAGGAGTGGAACTGCTAAGACTCCCATCCAGGTGAACACTGCTCCAAAACGCTGCTTCTAAACCCTTGCTTCCTGCCACCTCTTCCAAAAGACGCTTTTCATCCAGAGCATTAAAAGAGTGCTATTGGACAAGGAATACAAAGGCTTATTTATGGAATCCAACCTCTCGCCTTTATTCAGATCATCAAACATACTTAGAGTACAAATAAAGTTTTCAACTATCAGTTGTTTGTTTTAATGTTAGCTGTGTTAAATCATTCACTCATCAGGTACTCATTTTCTGACATGATTGTCAGCTATCTCAGGCTTGTTTGGTCTTTTGTCAAGGATTAAAATACTTGCAAGGTTTTGTCTGGAAGCAGCCAAGATCCAAATATCTGTAATAATAGTGATCCTGCCTCAGAATCCCGCCGGGATCGCCCGCTGAGTCCCACACACAGGGGCAGTGTGGTGTACGAGGTCGACCTGGAGGAACTTGAGTCAGGTGGGAGTGGTAGCCCCAGTGACCCTGCCTGCTGCCTCTGAGCTCCCATTTTTCTCATCTGTAAAATTGTAATAATATAGGGTTGGTGTGAGGTTTGGAGGCAAGTAAAACATTTAGCATTGTAACTGACTTATAGTATGTGGTCCGTAAGTATAGTTGTGCCTACTGCAGACTTGAAGAGGAGGGAAATACCTGTACGACATTTTGGAACCTTGGAATCTTAAATTCACAAAACATGAGGGAACTCCAATCATTCATTCATTCGTTCGTTCATTCGTTCATTCACTAAACTCTCCCATGCATGCTGAACTTTGAGTTGGGTACTGGGAACATAAAAATGAACAAGGTGTAAAAGGAGACACAGTCTCCGGTCTCCAGCTGCTCAAACTCTAGACACTACTTAATCCGTGCTTTAAAGTCCAGTATCTATTTCCTGGAAGACAATTCATCATTTGAAACAAGGTGTGGCAAGTCACATTTGAAGTCTCATAAATGGAACACATAAGAGAGAAAAATCTGTCAGAGAATTTATGGTCCTTGAAGTGTCCTTGCAGTGACAGTCCCCTGACCCTGAGGAAGGGTTATATTCGGTGCCAGCCATAGACCCCATTAGCCTATTGTCACACTGTAGCCCATGAGACCAAGAGTACCTTGTTTAATCGGCAGGCGAAGATGCTGCCAAAGAGAAAAACAGGATCACATGAGCTAGAGAGGCAGTCTCAGGACAGAAAGCAAGAGGGAGGGGGGCAGACAGCCTAGGAAGAAGGCTCAGGAGAGACAGTTGAGGGAACACTCAAGAGCACAGACTTCAGCATGAGATAGAGCTCAGAGTTCTCATTCCTGAGTAGTTGCTTTGACCTCGCCAAGCCTGATTTCTCGTCTCTTAAATCCATGGATATGCTAATATTTAGTTTGTAAGTAGCTGTGACAATACATTCTAGTGACTTTACATGTTAAGTTCTCATACATGACACTGCTGTGTGTCATCGTCATCTCCAT
>NC_048220.1:90742040-90769325 GCF_002007445.2 Ailuropoda melanoleuca | reverse complement strand
CCCCAAATTGTTACAAACCTAGGCTGCTAGGGCATTCAGTGAATTAGAGTTCATGTGTTTAAACTTTCTTTTAATAAGAAATTTAGCATACTTCCTTGAGAAAGCTCTCTTCTCTTAAAAGAGTTGTAGGTTAAAGATGTTTTTCCCCCATGAAAAATCTTTGCGCAACTTTGTGTCTTTCTATAATGTATTTTTTATTAATTTAAGATATATTAAATTTATTCATTTTATGTTTTTCCATCACACAAGAAATTTTCTTTAGGCAAGTGATTGGCTAGTCACATTGTATTCTGAAACCTGCTGACCAGCCTCAGAATCTAGGACACTTTTACTCAAAATTTCTTCCTAGACCCAGGGTCTCATAAGCAACCCCATAAAATAGTACACTTAATACGAAAGCTGAAACAGCCTAGGTAGGTTATGTTTTGCATAAACGACCTGTGCCATGATGTTAAGACATTTGCATTTCATTTTTCCCAGACCCATCAGGGAACAGAAGTTTTATACTAAAAAGCTTTTATTAACTCATCAGTATGAACAAATGGTCAGCCATCCTTTCTTCTCCCTAGAAATGTGAAGTGGTCCAACCATTACACAATAAGAAATTGAGGAGATTTGTGTCTATTTTTAGCCAGTCTGTTTTTGTCAAATGAAGACATTATCTCCTCTTGAATTTACTTTAAAAACTGTAAAGCTTCTCAAAAAAAAGAAGAAGAAGAATACATACCAAAAAGAATGGGTTGAAGTTAAGACAAAAAGTAAAGGAAAAGGCATAAGAAGCTGTGAAAAGAGTAATTAGAAATGCTCGTGAGCAATGCCAGCTATGAGATGCCATCCGCTAAGCAGGATAAAACATGGAACAATTAGAAGACGCCAGAATGGGGGGAAAGTGACACCCAGCACCTCCAATGACANCAGTACATCCTAATCTTCTGCATGATTTCTTGAACCAATAAGTCCAACCAAGGTAATGAGATGAAAAGCAATCCTTGAGAATTGCTTGNCATAATCTTCTGCATGATTTCTTTTTTTTTTTAATTTTATTTTATTATATTGTGTTAATCACCATACAGTACATCCCCAGATTCCGNGGAGGTGCTGTTTCACCCCCTCATCTTACATCATTAAACTTTCGGTTCCCTCATGAACTACTTAGATAAATAACAGTGGACAGCTCAACATTTATCCAAATAAACCAGAAAGCCACCATGATAAAGGAAATTGAATTTATAGACACAGCAGGCCCTTGCCTAATAGATGAGAGTAATGTGTCTAATGTTGAACATCCATCTATATTTCAAATACAGTGTATCGGGTGGGGGGGCATGAAAATCACCTCCTACAAAATCATTTCTCACTAAGGTTGGTTTATCTTCTGTTGGGTCTAATTGATACTCATGTAATTCCACAACAGTCTTTGCCACTGCAAATGATGTAAGAGAAGGAAAGAATGAATGTGCCTGTTGGCTCCCAGGGGAGCACTGAAAGTTAGGCTTAGAAAAATCACCTTTGTCTTCAGATGTGTTGTCTTTAGAATGACCCTTGAAGCCAGGAAGCAAGTGTATTTGTTTTTTAATCAAGTGAGGGCATTCTCGAAAGTTTTCTATTCAATCTTGATCAGAAATGGACATGAGGGGGGCGCCTGGGTGGCACAGCGGTTAAGCGTCTGCCTTCGGCTCAGGGCGTGATCCCGGCGTTGTGGGATTGAGCCCCACATCAGGCTCCTCTGCTGTGAGCCTGCTTCTTCCTCTCCCGCTCCCCCTGCTTGTGTTCCCTCTCTCGCTGGCAGTCTCTATCTCTGTCGAATAAATAAAAAATAAAATCTTTAAAAAAAAAAAAAAAGAAGTGGACATGAGGGAGAATTATTTTATACTACATCCTTTCTCTGCCTTGTTTCTCTATCTTCATGGTGTAAAGGAAGGTCCAGTAGGAATATCTGAGAAGACCCAACAGTTTTAGCTCCCAACCAAGTTCAGTGCATTATGAACTTCTAATATTTGGAAAGGTTTCCTAATTCCTAATTGGGCATGTCTTGGTCTCAGATAGGACATGGGTGTGCCCAGGCTGATAGCAACTTACTACTCACCCAAGTCGGGGCGGGGTGGGGAGGAGACGGTCAGAGGGGTAGGGCAGGGTAGTGGGGCAAGAAGAGAGAAGGGACAGGAGGTCAGGCCCCCTATTTGGCATGTGTGTGAGTGGTGCCCCCACACCACTACTCCCACAGATCCTGCCCCAAATGTTCCGGTCAGGAACAGTCTGCAATATGTGTACATTTTTTAAACACTTTTTTTTAAAGATTTTATTTATTTGACAGAGAGTGTGCACGCACAAGTAGGGGGAGCGGGAGAGGGAGAAGCAGCCTCCCCCCAGAGCAGGGAGCCAGATGTGGGTCTTGATCCCAGGACCTTGGGATCATGACCTGAGCAGAAGGCAGACGCTTCACAGACCAAGCCACCCAGGCGCCCCCAATATGTATACATGTTAATGAAACATTTTGACAGGTACATTTGGTCTGACTTTAAGGAAACCAGCTTCCGACCCTGCTTCCAGAGGTTAAATCTTTCACAGTGTTTGCATTCACACAGATGTGGAGGTCGCTGCTTCTCCCCCTCCTATCCCCTCTTCTATACGGCCTACCTTTCACTATCCTTGGGACAGGCCTACATTTATCCTGCTCTGTCAGGTTTAATTTTTTAAAAGCAATATACATACATTACAGTTCCTTTCATTTTAGACTTTTAAAAAATATACTGGTGTGCCAATGGCAACTTTTTCCCACTTCTTGCCCCCCCCCAGCCCCCACCTCTCTGCCTTGGCTCTTTAGGTGGGGGTGGTCAGGGCAGAAGTGTACCTAAGGGTTCGTGGTCTTGGCCCTGTCTGGGAGAAAATATCTCTATTTCTTTTGTGGGAATGTGGATGCCGATTGCATGGTATTTTATTCTTCTCTTCAAAACTGACAAGAATTAAGCGTTTGGAAAGGTCAGCTGACCCAGCGGTGCTCTCTGTATTGTAGTGAAATACCAATGGCTTGTTTTAATGTCAGAGGCAAATTGGAGAATGGACCCAACTGAAGTATCTGTGACTAAATTTGTCCTGAAGGAAGAAAAAGAATCGTCTGTCACGTTCGCATGACTAAGGGGTTTATTAAGCTGTTGTGTACCCCACCCAGGGAGAAGGCTGTCAAAACATGAAGGGAAAAAAGAGAGAGAGAGAGAGATCACATGGAAGCCAAGCCTGAACTCTTCTCATAATTGCATGTCTGAGTACCTTGGCTCATTTGCCCACGCCCTTCATAATTCTTTCTTGATCACACATTACTACTGCCTTCCCCGGACCAAAAACTTCCCTGTGCCTCTGTCTCCCACCGTAGCACGGGACAGAATGACAGAACACACCGAAAAACCTGGCTCATGGAGAAGATACCCAGAGTGGACCCAGTTGGCTCTGGGCTAAACCCAATTACCGGGTCAGATGGACAGACAGCAGGGGTTTTCTTTGCAGGGCTAGTCTGACAGCTCTCTCGGTGGAAACGTAGAGAAGGATTCCAGACGTGAAAAGTGACTAGGTGTGCATTGCAAAACACTGGAGAGGATTCCTGACATTGTGCAATGCTGTCACATTTTGGCTGATTTTCATTCATGGGATAGGCCAAGGAGGATGCAGACCCTGACGGCAAAGAATCTTTGTTGATGCTGAGGGAAAAACAAGGATCACGAGAAAAAGCACGTGTGCCCAGGGACAAAAATAGGGGAGGGCATTCCTTTGAATAACCGTAGTATATACGGTATGTGTGTGGGGGTTTTTTCCCGGGCATATAAAGGGAGAAGGGGGCCCGATGAATAGTGAGAGACAATTACAGTTTCCACTGGCTTCTACAGAACCAGAAGGAACCACATGCTCACCGTTGGCCTAGAGAATAAACGGAAGCTCAGACTTCGTGGTCAGCTCAGAAAATCCTCTGACTTCGATTAAGCCCGTTCTTATTTTTCCACTGGATGACGAGGCTACCCTTTTAGCCCGTCTCTTCACACTCCTGTCCCCAGCATCCGAAGAGACTCTATCCATTTAGCTTCGAAAGCTAAAGAAAAGAGCATGATGTGAAGGAGGGAGGAAAGCCAGTGGCCCAGGAAAGATGACTCCAGTGCTGAATAGGGAGGGACTTAAAACCTCTACCCTGAGCCACGTGACCATAGTAGAGTCCTGAGGTTCTGGCCCACCAGGGTGACCGGGGGACCCTCGTATCTTGACTGAAGGTTTGCCACATATGCAGAAAGGTTCCCTGTGTAGAAAAGAATTTTGATTTGGGGCTTTAATGCCTTTGAAAGCGCATCAGGAATAACACTGACATGCTTTCACCGCAGCCTTGGAATCCTAAAATAAATAATAGAAAAATTGTGATTTAAAATATAATTCCAAATACTAACTGGGCCCTGCTGCCTAGATGAGTAATAAGCTTCAATAAATGTATGACAGGCACAAGGCTCTTCAGTATGAAGAGTAGTGAGGCCTCAGAAATAGAAATAGGTTTTTCATTACACGAGGGATTATGTTCAGCCTGACTGTGGAGCCCGTTCGCAGGGCCACAGCTGCATCTTCTGGCTGCAGCCGTATTAACGGGTAATAGTAAAGCGGGCCCACGCAGCCTGAGACAGCGATTTGTTTTAGGGAAGGGAGAAAGGTCGCTTTCTCCCACTTAAGTCAGGATTAGCATTGTTTACTACACATTTTCCCTTAAACTTCTGTTCGTCTGTGCTAATGAGCTGCAATTGGAGTCAGGTTCCACCTGGGTGCCTGCTCAAATCTGCGAGGAAGCCAGGGATGGAGAAATCCGTGTGGTTTGGGGGGCGGGGTGCTATCTTATTTTGACCCACGTATGCGCACCAACACGCACAAGTATACTTCGCTTTGAAGATTGCACAAAGTTTTATTGTTTAATTTCAAGCAAACTCAGCTGTTCATCTGAGGCTTTCCTAATACAGGAACTCAAAGTCAGCACAGGCACACTCTGGCCTCCCTTCTTTTCAGGACTGAGGTGTGGGGGTCGAGAAACTGAATTGGGCCCTCCCTGCCCCTTTGCAGCCAAGGAAACTATGGGGTCTCAGGAGATGAGTTTCAGGAGGATTTGAGAATGGTTTGGGGACTTGGGTATAGAAGGGCACCCATGAGAAGGAGAGTTGATTTCAATTTGAGATAGGTTTGCTTTTGCACGTGCTATCAACGCAGAATTCCCAGGCTCTGTTCCTTCTTGACCCAAATAATGGCTCATTGAAGCTTCATACTCCCAGCGTCATTGTTCGCCTGGATCGGGGAACCTGATTTCTGGGTGTAGTGGCTCCCCACTTTAGGGGCCAGCTGGCCATTGGAGAGGTCCCATGAAGAAAGCCTGGATTTAGTTTGGCTAGGTTCCCATCTCAACCCTTAGTAGGTGCATGCTTTGGGGAAAGTCAATTTAATGCCCCGAGCCTCATTTTTCTCAACTGTAAGGAAATGGTTGGTAACAGTTATAATGATGATGGTACCTTTATCATAGTCTTCCTATGTGACATTTAAAGCAGATACTGATATCTGTTAATACTCGTGCTGTTTGTGTATTCCTTCAACAGAAAAAATACACAGATGCTAAGGTGCAATTTAGGAATTAGGCTATTAAAGTTCAGAGAAGGGAGAAACCCAAGGACTAGAGGAGGTGAGGATGACCGGGGGGATACAGTTCCAGGCCAACCTAGGCCTGGAAGGATGTAGAGAAGTGGAAGTGGGAATGGCTTGAGAAACATTGTAGGCAGCAGGGGAGGGGAGAGGCCAGAATTAACAGGGCGTTGTGCAGGGGAGTTGAGGGGCTCAGCCAGTGAGGAGAGAGCTGCCTAGTGAAGAGTGGTGGAAAATAGGAGGTAAGATAGAACAGGACCAGATGATGGATGGCCTGGAAGTCTGGCAGAAGATTTAACTTGGTTAGTTTGGCTATAGGGAGGTTCTTAAAGTTCATAAGCAGGAATGTAATATAAAATTATGACATGCTGTCTTGTCGGTTACCTAGTAGATGATCCATAAATATTTATTTGCTAATTGAGGATTCAGGATAGACTGAGAAATGGGACAGAAGACAGAGAGTCTTATCCAAAGGCTCTGACCATAATCAGTGGGTATGTGGATTGGTGAGGGCCTAGATTAGAAGGGGAGCCATGGAAACAGAGAAACAGAGTGAATCTGTGAGAGATTTCTTCCAAAGAAGAAAAGGCAGATTTGTGATGTGATTTGTATTGTGTTGACTGTGGAGATGAAGAAAACAGAAATATCTGGTATGTCTTTCCGGTTTCTAACCTGTGTCAAGAGTGGTGAACTGAAAAATTAAAAATTAACCCACCATCTTTAAATCACTACACACTTTTCTAAAAGCATGGTTGGCCCAAACGTTTTTTTATTGGCGTGTAATTCTACCAGCCCTGGCAAGAAGCCATTCTTTTTTTAATGCACTCAGTAAATCTCTGTGCGGTTTCTTCATTATGAGAGGGCCCTTTGATCCAATAAAACCCATCAAGACCCCTTCTGAGGCATTCACTCCGGATTTTGTATGAAAGTCTGTGGAGAAAAAGGAGAGCAGAATTGGGTTAAAACTGAACTCTAAAAGGCTAGCAAAATGCCTCCATAACAGCGCTCATAGGCAGTGCAAATTTCGTGAACCAAACAGAGGCATCAGGTTATGCGTTGAAACTCAGCATACCCACTTACAAATAGAAAAGCACGCTCCAGGACTTGAAGGTACTTGCCTGACGAATGCAGAATGTGGACCTGGGAGTCTGTACCATTGCCCTTTTTGATTTGGGGCACTGAAGCTTACAAATGAAAATCTTCAAAGAAGAAAGTTGCCTTTTGATCAGCTGGTTAGAGGCAGGTTTGAAATTATGATAAATCTGCTGCATATTCACTGTGAGAGCAGGTTTCAACTCCAAGGCAGCTGCCTGTGTCTCTGCAAATGAGGCTGCTTCACTGTACCGAGGCTGAAGGGTCAGATGGATGAGGTCGGCTGTGGGTTTATGGATCCAGGCCGAAAGGGCCAGACATCAGGGAACGCGCCTGCACCCTCCTCCCCCCGTCCTCCCTCTGCACCACGCTGAAGTCTCCATTTATTTTCTATGCTTTAACATTTGACTGAAGTACATGAAATACCCTCTCAGATGCTAGGTGCCCAGAGTAAAGCATAAAACAGTGTGCTTACCTGGGGAATTTTAGAGTTAGCTTCCAAACTAACCAAGAGAATTGAGGCCCCAGAGGTGTTATCTGGATTGCCTGTGTGGATGAGCTTCAATTTAGTAGATAATTACGTCTCTGTGCTTTCTGTTTCTCTTTCTCCTACTTCTCACCTCTTCTTGTCTCGTTTCTTCTGCAAGGGAGCAGGAGGTAAGGCTCAGCCACAAGGCTGGACATCCCATTCTTGTCCAGCTTTGACCCCGAGCCATGGTGCTGGTCTTTAGGGACTGCTAAACAGCAACCATTTTCCAAGCTTGGTTGGGTTAAGACGGATGTTAGATCTCTGCCTTCTCCACGTCAGCCCACGAGAGGCAATACCACGATGCTCCCATAAGCCCACCCCTGAAGCCTTTAGAGTCCTTCTTCACCCTCCCCAGGGAGGGAGATGGGGGGTCGGATGTCATGCTTGTGCAATGATTAGTTGTGGGGCCATACAGCCTCAACAAGTCCATAGCTCAATCATAAATGTGAGAGTTACTTTAAACGGCACTTAAATTTAGTCAACTAACCAGCCGGTTAGAACAGTCACAAGATAATACTGCATTATTGTCTAATAGCATTCCTATAGCTGGCGACACTCTGAAAGCCTCTTTAAAAGGGAAAGGAACCCGCACTTAGGACTCAAAGATTGGTTGAGAGTTGTAAGACATCCAGGAGAAGTTTAAAGTGGAGTTTGGAACAGAGTGAACAGGCTCTTAACCATGGGTAAAATTGTAGGAGAACATCTTACACTATTCTTGCAAACCAACTTGTCATTTCTCAAGTGTATAATGAAATAATGTGCATGAATATTTTCATGCAGAACAGCCTCTCTTCCAGGTTTTGCCCTCTTCAGTGCTCCGTGGTACATACAACAGAGTCTTTTACAACAGTGTTTTACAGTCTCCAGACCAAGGGCTCCCAAAAAGGTCCTGAGAGAAGTGTAAATGAGTAGCAACTGTCTCTAAGACTGTGTGTTTGTAAGTAAATGATGAAGGATAAGGAGGGATGTTCATGGGGAAGAACCCTCTAAAAATCACTGGGAGTAGTGGAGAGTGAAAGTAAAATGCAAATGATCCTATTTTGTAGCTACACCAGTTAGCAGATCTTTTATAGTCCGAGTGTGTGAGAGGACCGGGGGCTTTGCAAATGCTGCCCGTGTGACAGGAGGGATGCCCCTCTGGATTCAAGTCGGGGGTGTGGCTAGAAAACAGGGATGAGGCTCCTTCTCGGGCTCCACTTCCTTTTCATAAGTGTTCTCCCTGTGATCCTTTTTGCTGTACTAGCGCTTTGTGTGAAAAGGATGGATTGGAACCCGCTAGGTCTTTTTACAGAATATCAAATATTTCACCCATTAAGCTGACTTGATTTGAAGAGGTCCTTGGCACAGATTGATGAAATAGTCCAAATATTATCACTCCTTGTTCTGCAGTCTCGATGGAGTAATAACCAGTCGCCTGGACCTTTCCTCATTAATGAGGTGGTCAGGGCTCAGAGATGTGCAAAATTCTTTCCTTTCTTCTTTTGCTATTTTTTTTTTTACATTATGCAGGGTTACAGTGCATTGGGGACCACTTGCCTATCGACACCAGTAACGTTCACCCAGCGAGACCCTTTAGTACATCAGCATTCTATTGCCCTTTGCTCTGACTCAGCACACCCCCACTCCGCCCCTAGGAACATTTGACAGTGTCTAGAGACATTTTTGGTTGTCATGACTGGGAGACGCTAAGGGCACTACTGGTGGCTAGTGGGTAGGGGGCCAGAGACGCTAAATGTATAGCACAGCCCACCAAAACAAAGAATCATCCAACCCAAAATGTCAGCGGTGCCAAGGTTGAGAAATCGCGCTCTCCTTACTTATAATCATGTCTTTGGGTGTATTTTTTTTCTCCTTTTACCACCAAAATTAAAATGAGATCTCAGACCTACTTATTGCCCCCTGTGGGTCAGCTTGGGCTCCGTGTTGCTTATTCCTCTTAGTGCTATTTTTTCATGCTCCAAGTCTCCAGTCCCCTTCATGGAGGCAAGCTGTGGTGCTAGGTTCTGAGACGTTATCTGCTTGAACTAGTCAAACTTGTGCTCTGAGAAGAGGGTTCAGCTGAAGAGGTGTAATGACCAGTATCCCTGAATGTAGATCTTCCCCAAAGGGCAATGAAGTCAGCCATTTCTTAAAGACCTACTATGTCTAGGAACTTCACATTCAACATCTGATCTAATCTTCCCAATGACTTAACTTTTCTATTTATAATTAAGGAAGGAAATTCAGAGAGGTTGAGTAACTTACCCCCAGTCACACACTGGTCAGTAGTTGAGATTTGGAATTTAAACACAGGTCCATTTAACTTCCAAGTCCATGTCCTCACCTGTATGTTTCCTGCTCAACTTATAATCATGTGCCTGGTGACTTTGACTTCATGCATCTCCAACCCCCAGAAGTCCTTGCAACTACTCTTTTTTTTTTTTAAGATTTTATTTATTTATTTGACAGAGAGACAGCCAGCGAGAGAGGGAACACAGCAAGGGGAGTGGGAGAGGAAGAAGCAGGCTCCCAGCGGAGGAGCCTGATGTGGGATTCGATCCCGAAACTACTCTTAATGACAGTGCTCCCAAGAGAAGAGTGGATTGAGTCCCTCTGGTCATGCACACACTGGTCAGCTGCACCTTAACCTTGTCCTGACAGCGGAAAGATGACACATTCCCTAACCAGTTCTCTACGTCGGGGCTTGCTGGAAGAGGGGACAGGCAGAAAGAAGTAGGAAATGAATGAAATGCACTTTAAAACTGAAAGTCAGAGGAGAGCTGAAAGCCCCGCTTAGGACAGCCAGTCAAGATAGCACTTTGGTTAGGGGAGGCATTCAGCCACAAGTTATCATAAACTGACAACCGTAAGAATCCTAACAGTGGCTTACATTGCTGTTTTCCTTTTTAGCTAGCTAGATATCCAAGGTTGGCAGAAACTGGCGCCATTTATGCTGCTCAGTGTTGCCATCCAGGACATGAACTCTTCCTATTTTTCCACTTTGCCCCTCCCAGCATTTTAGGGTTTTTTCCCCTTTATTTTGCTGCCTCATTGTAACAAGATGGCTGTTGCAGCTCCAGGCCTCATATCCATCTTCAAAGGGGGAAGAAAGAGGGGAGAAAGATTTAAGATCTCTGTCCCTTTTATCTAGAAAAGCCTAAACTATGCCCTCCCCCCTCCCCACACACATACCAGGAGGATTTTATTTGTATCTTATTAGTCAGAATTGTGTCACATGGCTGCCCCTTGCTTCAAAGGAAGCCAGGAAAGCCTCTCTAGACTCCTTGGAAACAAGGGAGAAGAAAAGAAGGTTGGAATTGTGTGTTAAATCCAAAAACCAACAGTGTCCATTTATAGTGATTTTTACACTCAGGTTTCTACTTTTCTGAAAATAGGTACAACAGCTACTTCTAAGATATCTCTTTTATATGCTTGTCCACGGTGGCACTCTGAAAGAGCGTGTCTTCATTTGCTAGAACTGCCATAACAGAGTACCACTAAATGAATGGTTTGTGACAAAAGTTTAGTTCTTATCTCACCCTTCTGGAGCCTAGAAGTCAATGAGTAAAGACTTGGCTGAGCCATGTGGGTCTGACCGGGTCTGCCCCAGGCCTCTCCCCCAACTTCCAGCAGTTCCTGGGCTGTGGGAGCAAACCTGCCATCCTCCCACGGCACCGTCTCCACGTGCATGTCCGTCTCTGTGCCCGAATTTTCCTTTTTCTTAAGGACACCAGTCAGGTATTGGATTAGGGCCCACCCTCATGAGCTCATCGTACTTCACTTGATCACTGACAAAACTGCTTCCAAGTAAGGCCACGTTCGCAGACACTGACATTAAGGACTTCAGCCTCTTTTGTGGTGGGGAGACAACTCAACCTATAAAACACAGGATTTCTCGGAATCCTTCCCGGCATCTTCAGAGTAATGACGACAGGTGGTATCTTTGAGCATTTACTGTGTGCTCAGCAGTCCGCATAGGGATTTTCTCATTGAATCGCACCAGGACCCCAGGAGCTGAGTGCTAGCGTTCTCCCTGTGTCCTCACATTCGCCACCAGCTACGCTGACGTCACCACGGCCACGTACATCCCCGGTATTACATGGTTCCTGCTCATTGTAATAAGGGTAGATATGTGTATTTCCCCTAAGCTTAAAAAAAAGTGGGTGGTTTTCTTTTTTTTGGTTTGTTGTTGTTGTTTTGTTGTTGTTGTTGTTGTTTCTCAGAAGCTTTCTTTGCTGCCTGAGAAACACAGAACACTTCCTTCTGCACCGGGTGTGATGGTTTCCTCTTATTCAGATGCAAAACCATCTGAGCAAAGCAGATCATCCTTCCTCAAAAGTTCGCTTGGAAGAGGAACTCGCCCTTAGAGGAACAGTTCCCCAGACTGAAGGCGGATGACATACAGAAGCCCAAATGTGAAGCCTTCGAGGCAAAAGCAGGGGCCAGGGGGCTGGGGTCCTGCCCAGTCTCATGGGTGCCAGTGGTTCTGCTCCGGCACCCCCAGGGGCGAGGTGTGGGGCTCTGAGGGAGGAAGAGGAGATGGAGCTGTTGACAGCCGGGCAGTTCACGAGGCAGAAGCGCCACTTTCACATGGGCCTTCTGGCCCTTGGCAGCCGTTGGGCACCCGGCATTGATCTGTATGGTCTGGTGCAGCGTCCCCCTGCGTTGCACGCATTGCTTTGGCTAAACAGCCCGTAACGGATCCCTCTCACCGTGAAACAGCCTTCGGAGCCGCTTACAGTTGTCCCGTGCTCTGCTGACATCCTGCTCGGTAGCAGGGCCACACATGGAAAAGAAGGCTATTCCCTCTTCAATAAAGTCCTGGGGACTTGGAGGGAAATTTGGCGCTTTAAAGGCGGTCACACCAGTGTCTCGTTTCCTCCAAACTGGAGGCAGATAGTGCGAATATGAAATGGTAACACAAAGCAAGCAACGCTTCATGTTCGTGTGGCGCCTTGTGATTTCATGTGGTGGACAGGCGTTACTGTCCACATTTTACAACCACAGATGGAGGCTCAGGGAAAGGACTTGTCCAAGGCACACAGCTAGTCAATGACAACGGTGTGGCCGGTACCCGGGCAGTCAGTCTCCAAATACAGTGACATTCAGTACTGCCGCAGAAAACAAATGCAGTGCTTCTGACTTGAGCTGACAGAAGTTTCTAGAAGAACCAGAAAGGGAAAGAATCCCATGTAGAGGACTAAGATGCTTACTCCACGTGCTGTGCCTCCAGGAGAAGTCCGTTTAGTTTGGGAGATGAGGTTACCGTGAGTGACTTCTGCTGGGTGGCTTCCCTTAATTTGGTCTTTGTCCACTCCACACTTGCTTCTCTTCTGTGGTGGGTGTTTCCCACTCCTTCTCTGACTCAGCAAACAACCCCAAGGAAAAGATTCTTCTCATTCCTATTCCTGAAGATAAAATCTCTTTCAAATCCAACTGGAAGGAAAAGCTATGGCAGCTCACATTCAGTGAGCACTAAGGATGCTTCAGCTTGAGGGCTTTACTTGAATTGCTCATTTAATTCCCCCCCCCACATCCTTATCGATAGAGGTGAGAAGAATTATCCCCATTTAACAGATGGTAAAACTAAGTCTTAGAAATTTTAAGGAAGGTGTCTAAGGTTGCACAGCTGAGGAGACGTAGCATGAACCAAGAGGCCTGTATTCTGTTCCTTCCTCTACCGTTAACTCACAGTGCAACCAGGGACAAGCATTTACCTTCCTAGGGCCTCAGTTTCCCCACCAAAATAAAGCATTTATGCAGCACTTAGTATGTGCAGGTCACTGGGCTTTGCCTACATCATCTCATTTCATCTTCACAACAAACCTGTGGGGTCGTACTGTTTTTATCTCCATTTCGCAGATAGGGAAGCTGAGGCTCAGGGATGTCAAGTGACCTGCCCAGGGTCTCGCAGCCAGGAGTTCCCTCAGCAAAGCATCCATGTACTTAACAATATGCTCGCTGGGCATGGGTCATCCTCAAGGTTCCTCAGCCTCTTAATTTCTATAAATCCATTACTTTATCTGACTTATTAACCTCACTATGTACTTTTCTTCCCAAGCGTAGCAGCTCTAGAGGGAGTTTTTACAATATTTCAAAGAACATGGGTTATCTTCAATTTATTCCCACTTTACAGATGCAGAAACGGAGGTGCACATCAAATAAGTTGCTTAAAGAAATACAGTGATGGGCAGGAGTGTCTTCCAAGTCAGACCTCCTGAATTCCAGTTTGCAGGTTAGCCTAGATCCTGTGGAGCTGACACTCCGAAACCATGTTCACTGCCTCTTAACCTGGAGAGCTTTCCCCGAGTGTCTTCTCCATGGGGGGTGAAGAAAGCAGTGTGTTTAGTGGCTAACAGCAGATGCTCCGGAATCAGAGAGAATAGGGTAGGAATCCCCACTCTTCCAGTTACCACCCATACGACTTTGAGTCAGTTACTTAACCTCTCTGAGATGGTTGTGTTATCTGTGAAACAGTAATAATAAAGGCGCCCACCTCCAAGAGGAGCTGCAAAGATTAAACCAGATGTCGCACGCACAGCTTTTGGCACAGTGGTTGGCATAGAGTTAAGTGCTCAGTAATTGTTCAAAGGGATTAGAGTGCACCTCGTAGGGTCACCAGGCTGAGCCAGCCCAGGATGGTACCCAGCATTGCCTGGAGCTCCTTCTAGCAGGCACCCTGCTTATGTTCCTTATACCTATGTTGAACGTTTAGCAGCTGCTTCTCTTGCCCTCAGGATTTCTTCACTCACTTTATCCTGACCCAGCTAGAGGGGCCGCTATAGGAAAAAAAGTAGAGACGATTCATGATCAATTTCAGAAGCAGGGGACTGAGGTGGTAAGAATGTGAATTTGGATCTGTTCAGGCCTGGATTCAAATTTGGATATCATCTAAACCCCTCAGCTTCAGATTATCATTCTAAGACAAGGATAATAATGCCCATTCCTGCAGAATTATCGTTCAGACTAAGTAAGAGGACAGTTGTAGAGTGTGCTGGCCTGTAATAGGAAAAGGAGTGTCATTTTTAGATGAGCCAACCCGTTTGCACCGGGTAGCTTGTGGTGGGCCAGTGAGCAATGATCTGAATTCTACCAAAGTTCTCCGCTCGTTTACTTGGCCTTGTTTGTATTCTCAACTTTTCCCACTCCACCTGTGACTGGTGGGTCTCTTACAGCATGTGATTAGCAAATTGCTTTTGAATAATGTGTAGCTATTTAATTTTTATTGATTAGAGAAAGATGTTATCACAAGGAAAGCAGGATGCCCATCAGGACGGTCAGAAGCATTCAGCCCAGGGTCGGAGCCTCTGAACCATCCGTGGGTTCACCTTCCTAAGAATCAAGAGGCGCCATTGGCTCAATAATTACTCTATATTTTTCAGTTACGGATATTTGAGAAAGAGGCTTCGTATCTCATGAGCACAAAGCAGAGGATGGCTTCAGGGTTTTTCATGCCATTTTTGCCATTCATTGTTGATGTCAGGTGAATCTTCAGGCCCCTCCTGTCACTGTCTTCTGGACATGTTAGCTCTCTTTACTCCTTCTCCATCTTTCCACCATGTCCTTTCTCATCTCTCCCTCTTCCTCCATACCTCTCACTTGCTAGCCCCAACTCTCGCACTGATGGGTGATGGAAGACTTATCTTTATTTAGCCTCAACTTTCTCTTCTGCCTTATGGAAAAATTAACTGCCTACCAGCATCTTGGAATTGGTTGTAACATTCACAGGAAGTAATACACGTTCAGTGTTTTTAAAATTCTACTTACTATAGATATGCCAGAATTACTAGTCTTTCTCTCTTTTTCTTCCTTCCTATTCCTCTTCGCTCCCAGCATTAAGTCTGATTTCTTCTCTTTCTCAATTTATCCAGCTCACATAATTTGCCTTTTCATTTTGTGAATGGAGATAATTTGTGAATAGAAATTACTTCCAAATGTTTCAAAAATATTTTCTAAGCATTTGCTTTAACATGGTCTTGTGAGCTTTTTTTCCTCTTTCTTTTTTTTCATAAAGAAATAAGTGTTTCCAGGAAAACAGAGCCTGGAGGAGAAAAGGATCAGATTGCCCTGTGTTCTTGGGTCTCTTTCATTGATGACAGCTTTGGGCTCTTGAATCCTGGAGTAACTGCAGATAGGGACTTTCTCACCCTGGGAGGAACAGGGCGGTTTTATTTGGATCCTTGCCCCAGAAGTCCCAGAAAGGAATTGGACGGTGGGGAGGAGAGAGGAGGAAGCGACTGAGTTGTGAATATAGAGCTAGTCTGGCAGCTGGGGGCTTTTTAGGTAAGAGAACCCCCATCTCAGTATTTTAATTTTAAACCCCATTCTCAAGCTTGAGTGGATTCTAGGGTACTTCCTGAGAACTGACTCTGTCCTTTATCCATTTGAGCAGCAAACGTTTCCTGAATCCTTCCTTCTCTCAAGGCGCCGAGACCCCAGCAAAGCAGAGATGGGTAGCCCAGGTCCCTGCCCTCCAGCCGACCCTTGTCACACAAAGAGGAAAAACAGAGGTGCTGACAATCACTTACACACGACACTCAGGAGACCATACTGTGTGCTCTGTGTGCTCTGTGTGCAGTGAGGAGGGGGAGGAAAAGGAGGACTTTATCTGAAGCTATCAGGGCATACTTCAGACAGGAGGGCCATTTAACTTCTACCTGGAAGGGTATATAGGAGTTTGGTGGAAGGAGGAGGGAGGAGAAGTACCTTTCAGCAATAAAGAACACAGTGATTAAAGCCCAGGAAAGTATGATGTACAACCACTGAACCAAACAATGACAGGAAGCTGAGGTATCGATGGGGATGGAACTAGAAGGAAGAGACCAATGCCAAAGAGCCTTTCATGCCGTACAGATGTGTGTTTGGATTTGATTCCAACGTGATGTGCAACCAGCCGAGAATTCTGAGTAGGGGGAGCCCAGGGCCGTCCGGGGGCCCTGCGCAGCCTGAAGGGAGCGGGTCAAGACCAGAGGTGGTGGGGACTGAGGAGGCCGTTTCAAAGCCTACGAACCAGAGAGTGTGGACAGAACAAGGGCAGAAGCAGGGCAGCCCAAGAGGAGAGCAGGTATGAGGGAGATGTTTTGGAGGATGGTTGTCCAGGTTTGGCCACCGACTAAAGCAGGTGGGAAGACGACGGAGACACCAGGCAGGCATGACTCCATGAAATTGATGAGAATTTTGCTCTGTCCTGGACAGAGTCACTTGAGGCCAGTCTCAGGAAGTGGGGGAGCTACAAGAAGCTTTCCTGTTCCTATAATTCATAATGAAGCCTGATCAGGGACATGTGTGACCTCATGTCGGCGGGACTGGATGATGCTGGAGGCTCTGTGACAAAGAATGTACTTCCTAAGTTCTTTTCACGTGTGGCATGGAAAAGTTAGGAGACAGTAGAATTAGATTTAACGCACTTTCCCGTTTGGCACTGAATGATGTTTTATGGACAATAGCTGTGAGGGGCACGGAAAGGCTTAACAAGCCCCCACTTCTCCTCTTCACTGGAAAGGACACGTTTCACCCACCTGATGATCTAATTGCCTAGGAGAAAGGAACAGTCCAGGTGCAGGTGATCCGAGCTGGGCTTTATTTAGGAAGGGGCAGGGATTTCTGCTCCTGTAGCAGGTACGTGCTGGGTCATCTGAGGGTTAGGACCCACGCTGGGCTGGGTTGACAGTGGTCGGGGATTAGATTGTTCGGATTAACATTCAGTATCAGATTTGGGGGATAATGTTGAGGATAGAGGTCGGATAAGTTGATTTAGACCTTGCCCCACACAAATACACATTCACCACTTAGCTACAAAAGACACAGCTGGAGGGTATAAAGTGTCCCCCAAGACCTCTTTAATGGGTGGGTGTTTGGAGTCTCTCATTCTCCAGAGATAAGTGACAAAGAAGAATTCTCAAAAAGCCCTCCCTTCAGGAGACAAAGGCACAAACCCCATTCTTAGAGGGAAGTTCATGAAATAGACGGTGCCTGATTCCTGCTCTTTTCCTCCTATGGACGTTAATGTTATGCTTTTGCGGAGTCAGAGGGAGGAGGGCAGTGTGCTCCTACGAGGCATTTTTCAATCATAGTATGTTCTTACCTGGTTATCACAGTTTACATACGTTTGTGGCAGAGGGTTTCGTTTTGTTTTCTCGACAAGAAAGGGTCACCTGCCCTCTGCCAGCCACTCGATTTTGGTAGCTTGGGTAGCAGATCCTGAAAACGATGGCCACTTTCACCTTAAGGTGTGTCTTTCAGTGACTGATAGTTGGGTAGGATGGAGCTCCCACCAGCCGGCTTCCCGAACTGAAATGTTGGCTTTTCTGAACTTCCGAAGTTGCTAAGATACTATGTGGCTTTGGACCCCATCCAGGCTGTTTCCTTCCATGCTCACAGCTTTGACGGAATATTTCCTCTCCCTGATATCGTTAACAGAGGTGACATGCCAAACCAAAGTTAGAACCGTTACAAGACTTTTCTTTGAGTGCAGTTTCCTTGGTTCGCCCATTCATCTGCCGTGCTGGAAGAAACAAGTAAAATCAAAAAAGCTCCATTAAATAGATATGCCAAGTAATGAGGAAAAACAGAAAAGTTTCTTCAACTTTTATATGCTCAGAATTGTCTCACAAGCATATTTTTGTTCCTTTCTTCTATTTAAAAATTGATAACCTAGAAATAAAGTCGAAAGCGGACTCGAAATGGTTTGTGGCACAAAAGTGTCACCTACTGGCAAGTGTTGGCGAAAATCTGGAGTTTAGATTTGTGCATGACCTTGACCAAAGTTACATCCTCCTGAGAAGCCTTGCTAATGATTTTCTATGTCTGGAAGGGCAAACCCTCTTTAGATGTATAAATATTAAAAAGCACTTCTTAGGCATGAGGGCACTGGTTTCAGGGCTACGGAATGACTTTTTCAGCTTGTAATTAAAAACATCTACTGGATAACTAACCAGCAGCACTGTTTGCCCAAAGGAGCAAATGATTTAAAAACTGGCTGGGTTGTACACTGAAGGGGTGTGACCTGTGGGTATCTGTTCTTACCTCTGGTTTCTGGAAGCATCTACCCAGCTCCCCCAACCCCCTCCAGCCATTGGGTTCTTGACATCTGCAACCTTCCTTTACTTCGATCTTCGGGATTTTTGCTTTATCCTGGTGCTATTTATTTTACGTTTCGGTTTCTGTGTCTTTACTCTGTATCCACGTCTATAGACCTAGTCCTTTAAGGAAATCGCGGCTCCTTCATTTACAGCATACACTTGAGGTTCACAACAGATACTGCATCGAGCAGACAAAATAATCTCTTTTGAAGGACTACAAAATTTTTCAAAAACAGAGGTTCTCCTACATGTTTGAATTTCTTTCCTGTTTAAAAGGCAGCCTCCATAGAAGGATGCAGAGGGAACGTACATTATCAAGTACAAAGATTTGTGACTCATCCAGTTGGATACATAGAAAGGAAGGGCTTGACGTCTACCCCTTTGAAATGGTAGCTTTTCTGTTCATTTTCTCATCTCTATTTTTTTAAAGATTTTATTTATTTATGTGAGAGAGAGAGAGAAAGGGGGGGCGAAGCAGAGGGAGGGGGAGGGGTAGACTCCCCACTGAGGTGGGAGCCTGAGGCAGGGTTCCATGGGGGGGAAAGGGGGGTTCACACAGGGGTTCCATGCAGGGGTTCAATTCAGGACCCTGAGATCATGACCTGAACTGAAGTCAGACGCCTAACAGACTGAGCCACCCAGGCGCCCCTTCTCATCTCATCTTTACTTTTTTTTAATTATTTTTTTATTATTACATCTCATCTCATCTTTAAAACAATCCTACGTAGCAGGTACTATTGTTAAAGACATTTTATAGCTGGGAAACGGAAGCCTAGAGGCTATTTATCCAATGCTATGGGACAATTAAAATGGTGGCCCTGTCAGGAGTCTTTCTGACTCTGAAACCCACATTGCACCCCGGGTGACCTAAGACGACAGCCTTACTCCACATTCAGTGGGCACCTCCTCACGGCCACACGCTGCTGGCGCTGGGGCGCGTGCTGAGCAAGAGCCGGCAGGTGCCCTGCTCCTAGGAAGGTGACAGCGGTGTCCCTCCCAGTGCTCAAGTCCCCAGTTGCTTGTTGCTCTCAGGGTTTGTTTGGTTCTTTTTTAACCCCTGAGGGGAGGAGTTGACAGATAGTGAACACCAGTAGTTATTGAATTGGTCTCATCCCAAGGCTTCTTAAAAACAGTTTTCAGTGAGTGCCAAGCCCTAAATGTCTCCCGAGTCGTACTGGAAGGAATGAGAGCGGGTTGTGCTAGGAATGTGGAGCCTCCAGGGGCTGGAGATGCCCGAGGGGCTTTTTCTCAGGAAGCCCGTTTTTCTCCACAACTCTGCAGTCTTCTACCACGGGGTTAAGTTTCATTTTGTGCATTTAAAAGCCATGCCTTCCAGGCACGGGTGTAGCAGGCTTAGAATGGGGCGGGGGGGGGGGGGGGGGGGGGGGGGGGGGTGAGGGAAGACTTGGAGGAGAGACTCCAGGAGGGGAAGGGTTCCCCGTGTCACTTTGGTTATCTTAGAGCGTGGATAGGGTTTCTCTGTGTTTATTTGCCATCTTGAAGGGCAGGATGTGGGGGCACAATTTGACCTTGGGGTTACCTCTGCACACTGGGCCTGTTCAGGGCCATACTTGGGCGCATCTTATCTATCCAGCCCGCGCTCTGTCAGCAACCCTGCGCGTGCCAGCCTCTGTGTCCTGCATCCTTTTGCATCCCATTAGACACCCCCCACCACACTCCCCTCTCTTTCTTCCATCAGCAGAGAAAGTTTGCTTGCCCACCACAGCCTGACTAGTGAGGGACCTGGATTAGCGGAACAGCTTTCGCTGCTGTCAGCATGGGACCTAATAGAGTTGGTAGAGAGGGTGCTTTAGAGGCGCTGGTCCTGACAAGGAAAGCTTCTGTAATCTTGCCTTTGTTTAGAAATATGAACTTCGAAACCCTACTGCAGAGAGTGTCAGCAGCCACACTGATCCGAGGCCTTGGGCAAATTCATTTGAATTGCTTTGAAATTGGATATTCAAAATTCAATAAAAATAAGCCAGCCTGATGGTACAGCTGCGGCGTTCCACCCATCCAGCTGGGTAAGCCGCAATGATTTCCAGGCCTCGGACTAGCAAAGCCCGAGTGTGATGGGAAGATGAGCGCCAGAGCTGCCAGAGAACTCTTCCTGGCAGCCCAGCCCGCCGACGGCTCCCTGCCAGCCAACTCACGGAGCGGGGCTGGCTTTGGCACGAACAGGCTCCTCGCACTGGCCTGCCCAGGCAGGGACGCGGCGGTGCCCGCCTCAGTCATGGCCAGGGTCCAGGGGGAGGGAATGCCTCAAAGGCAAATGGATGGGGTGTCAGAAAAACAATAAAATCACAACACTCCAGTTGTTTGGAGAGTGCCTGGACTTCCCAAATACTCTGCCACAGATCCAGGGCCATCAGACACGTAGGTGGGTTTAATTCAATTGTACGCAGGTGTAGGCAAACACCATAATCTGCCCTTGAGCAAATGCTACTGCTTTTTCCTGTTAAGGGGGACGTAGCGGCCCGGACAGTGCTGTTCCTACCCACTCTGGAAGGTTCCTCTTCACCATTGCCCATTTAGAAAGGCTGTTTATTCTCACTTTCCCCTAAGACGGAAGCTGTTTGAGCTCCCTTCTTCGTGACGGGGTATTGCAATTATGAGTAAAAACTGTGAAATGCCTATTAGACGTAGGCATATGTAGACGGAGATAGTGTAGACACGTACGTACATACATGTAGGCACACATCATACACATTGACGTACACAGACACACAGACCTTCATAGATAGACCAACCTGTGAAGAGAATTCATACGTACAACGTGTGTCTGGTTACCCCCAAGACACCGGCTCCGTTTTCACAGTCAGGCCCATCATAACAGCCTTGTGTGAGTCCAGCCTCTCTTCTTGGTTGGAACGCGTGTGTGTGCGAAGCGCCTTGAGTCAGATTCCAAGAGAAATACATCCGTTAACCTTCTGATTGTCGCACCGTACCACCCACAGTACCATACCTAAAGGGGGGTAATTGGAGCGCCTGCTTGCAGGGACATTGTTAGCGGCCCACTCCATTGGCCTGCGTTACATATCGCCAGCCACTCAAGGGCCAGCCGTGAAATTTAATTTGGAGTTTTACAGACACATTCTGAATCCGAAATCTCAATAATAACTTTCCCTTTGCTCAGCCTTTTAACTGTGAAATTCAGTTGGGGAGTTTCGAAGCAGCAGGTAATGTCACAGCACTCCAGAGGGATTTTGCCAGAATTCTACTAAAGTGCTTGCAAGTGTCATTTCCATATTTAACTAATTTCAGTTTTTAATTAGCTCCATGTGAAAAATGAGAGTTCACGCTGAGCTCCTCTGTCAGCACAGACGCTTGTTTCCTTTCTAGGATCTCAGGACAATTAAGAAAAAAAAAGTTGATGCTCCAGTAAGTGTGAGCATGCCTCGCTCTCTCACGCCCTGACGCTGCTCGCTGACGGCGAGAGAGCCGCACGGGCCGCCCGCTCGCCAGACGGAGAAAGAGCAGTTTGGAAAGGGGCTTTAGAGGCCGATCCGCCGATCCCAGAATCTGAATGGTTTTTTGGCTGCAGAGAGTGTATTCTCACCCCCGAGTTCTCCAAGATGACCCGAGGTCCGTCTTTGAGGGAACTCTGTGTGAAATAGGTAACTACCGAAATGGTATTCCTAAGGGAAGACAGGTTTCCCGGATGCCATCTGCGGGTTAGACTCCGGCATCCGGGTACTTTTAAGGTCGTTCGATTTCAGATTCTTAAAGCTCTTGGCATCTGAGAGTAACTTCTTTCTGATTAAGTTTCAAAATGCAGTTCAGACATGGAAATTTGTTAATCCTACATTCAAAGTGTAAATTTACCACTTGGGACCAACATGCAAATGAAAAACTACATACTCTTCAAAAAACGTATTGAGAGGTTCTGTTTTGCATAAACTGAAAAATATTTGATGTGATCAGGTTTCTGAAACAATTTCAAGGAAGCCAAACAAATATAGGCCCTGCATTTCATTTGCATAGCATCCATGCTAATGGCATTATTTGTTTAAAAGAGAAGATTCATTAAAAGTTTTGAAAATGGTTAAAGTGGAAAAGTGTTTGACATTTGTCTTTAGAAGCAATTCCTAGAAATTGGTTTGAAAAGTACAATCCTTCTTTTCCTTTTTTTTTTTTTTTTTTTTTTTTTTTTTGCTTTTTCTTTTGCTTTTTTGTTTTTTGTTTTTTCCGTGTGTTTTAGTTTTGGGTAATTCTTCCCCATGGGCAGTGGACAAGAACAGATGATGTGACAGTGAGAATACTAGATATCTCCAATGGGAACTGAAAATCGGAATCTCTGTGGCAAAAAGAAGCCTGAGTATTGGGTCTATGGGGTTTGACTGGGGAGCAGAGTAGAATACAGGTCAACTTTTCTTCCATGTTCTCTTGTCTCTTGAGTAGCCATGAGTTACAAAGCACAAACAAATTTGTGGATCAAGGAGGCTGTCTTCTTGGTTTAGAATTAGAGAAGCACTTGTGCTGTGGGTTGGCAGAAATTCCACCATTCAAGACTTATTTGTATAAATCACACGTGAAAAGATGGAGGCAAGTTTTTGAACATGAAGAGACCACCCAGAAGTTGTTTAAACTAGAATAACTGCCACAATGAGTAGCATTATCCAGCAATGAAGGCTTAATTAGCCAGTGAGTCTGGAGGTTGGGATTTGATCTCCCTGTTCGAGACAGCTCCCATCTCAGCTCAGAGGGCGGCCGTGATACTCCCCTCCCCAGGCTGTGATGGGGAGTGGATTAGTAAACTGAGAACAAAAACAAAACAAAAAAAAAACCCCAACTTCTAAATCAGAGTAGTCTTGTTGACTACTGGAGAATGATTGCAGTTTGGATCTTTTATATTTCTTGGCTCTTCTCTAGGGGTGAAATCAGGTGGGCCTCTTGGGGATCTGGGGGGGGCGTAGCTACGTTAACAACAAGTGTGTCCCTTCACAAGGGGGTTTGGCCTACAGTTCCTGTGAATGCTGAGGACCCCTCTGGAAATGCAAATAGCAGTCAGAAGCTGTGTCCCCCTAAACATTTATCCACCGGTGTGGAGGTGAGCAGTCAGCAGTCCCGTAGCAGGGAGCTCATGTACTAGAATGGTAAGAATAACAAACGTTCTGAAGGGTGACGTCACAGTGAGCAGCCGCAGATACAGAAGGTCACAGACTTGAGTCAAAAGGAGAAATGCAGAAATGGACGGTGCTTTCAGAGAATTTTTTGTGCATTCTGGGCCTGCCAACTGAGGGTAAAAACCATGGTTTTGTCATTTAAGCCCTTTAATCTCACACTTACTAGTCATCCACTTATTCACTAATTTATAAAGCATTTATGCTCTGGTGCAAAGTGAGAGCATGGGCTCCAGAATGCAGACTGCTCAAGATCAGATCCCAGTCGTTCTGCTTACGAGCTACGGGAGCAGAGCCAGCATACTTAGTCTCTCCCCATGACTCAGTTTCCTCCTTATAAAATGAGCCCAATATTCGTTCTTGTTTTATAGGGGTTTCGTGAAGATTCACTGAGATAGTTCTTAAGCAGCCCTTTGCACAGTGCTCGGGAAAAGGAAGGAGCCAAAGAAGACTTTTTACTGTGCTAGGTTCTGGGTGTACAATAGCGAACCAGACATTCTTAATCATTACCCTTCCAGAATATACAGCAGTACGCCCAAATAGAACCCCTCAGCATCCATTCAAGGATCAGTCAAGCTTCTAGCTTCTATATGAAATAAGGATACCAAATTAGGAGTGTGAAATGGGACAATTTCAGCAAAAATAAACTAATTAGCTAAAGCCACTTATTAAAATAATCCCTCCCATGGACAAAGTAGTCACATATGCACTTGACAGGAAATTAACTACACCACACACACACACACACACATATGCACACACATGAGATGACCCTGGAGCACATTTCCCAGAAAGACTATAGAAAGCCAAGTCACCCTCACCTGATGAGAGTTGGCTCCTGACCATGGCACGAAGCACAGGCTATGTGGAAAGGACATTGAAGGTCAACTCTGAGATCACTGGCACTTCATTAAGGAGTTGATCCTAAGTGCATGGGGCTTTCCCAGAAGAAAGAAATACAGTCTTCTCCTTAAATCCAAACATGCTGCTGAGAGGCCAGTAGTCCGGCTTTTTACTTCACTAAAACTGTCATAGAATTTACGCAAAGTTTTTCAGGCACCATCCCTTCTGTTAACAGATTGGAGAACACAAAGGAAAAGTTGCTTAGCTGCACATCTTGCCTAGAACTGACCTTGCCCCTGCAGTAGCTTTGTGTGTCCTAAATCTGAGCTTGGTTGGGTCCAAGTTCTTTCCTGGATACTTGGTGCTGAAAAATTCACTCCCGATCACCAGAATAAGAAAGTGTTGTCTAAAGACAACTAAAATTGAAATGTTTGGTTTTCCTACTTTAGGAAGTATAGAACTTTAGCTTCGGATGGCTCTATCTTGTGTTAAATATTCTAGCAGAGAATAAATCTCCGTGTAAGTTTGGTTTGTTGCTTTGCTTTTGTTTCTGGTTTATTGTTTTCCTCTGTGTGGAATGTTTCAGTAACCATTGTTTGTTCTTGCTGTCTAAGAAGTTCAACACACAGGTACTATAGCAGATTTATGTGGTAGTCAGAAGACATCACCTATTACTTTGTGTAATAAACTTCCTTCCAGAAGGAAGAGAAAAAATGGCTGTGCCTTGACTGCAGAGCAAGTTTAGTAAATGTTTATATGAATCAACACTGTTGGCAAAAATGGAGCTTGCAGAGATCTTCAGGTTCCAGATTTTTAGCCGGGACTGAGGAGGAGTAGACCTTACAAACTGGTTGTAGTGAGCCTGCCAAGAGGAGGGAACCAACGCCGAGCCTCAGCGATGGGCACCGACCAGCTAGTTAGCCTCATGCTGACTTTCTCCATATCAGATGTCTCCAGGAGCTTTGGCAAGAGTGGAATCACAATTTTCTGATTAATTCCTTAAGTCCCACCCAGGAATCCGTGTGGTTGATAAAAAGAGTAACCCTTGTACTATACAGAGCAAACAGTCAGGCAATTTTGACACTTTGGAAAGTTGAGATGCCTGATACAGATTCTCATCTGGGCAGAGAGCCATCCCAGCGCATGGTGGAGAAGGGGCTTAGGGGTACGTCTGGGCATGGACAGTGCTTTCCTCTAGAAAGAACTCTATATTTCTTCATGGTGCTAAACAACTTGTGGTAGACACAACATGGGGAACCTGAATGACTCACATCAGTTCCCTTGGTGACAGGGTTGACAGATTCAGTGTGGGATGCCCAGGTGAATTTGAGTTTCATACGAATAACAAATAATGCTTTTAGTTTAAGTATGTCCCAAATATTGCATGGGAAATTCACATGAAACTGGCATCTTGTATTTTTATTGGCTAAATCTGGCAATTTTGCTTGGCAGTCAGGTCTGTACTCAACACTCTTCGTGTCTCCTTCCAGTCAGACCTTGCCCCCAGCACAGTGTTATCTTTCCTTGCGGGCCACAGCCACTGGCCCAAAGAAGGTGATGACCCCCAGCCAAGACCACCAGAGTCCTTGCCTAGGATATCTAGAAGTGAATTTGAAAAAATGAAGTGCTCTTTTCTTTGGTGGCCATTGTTCCCACCTCATGGAGAGAGCCGAGTGACAGAGAATAAAGACAGGGCTTGATTGGCCAGCTACTCCTTTACTTCCATGAGCTATCCGCACAGCCTTGCAGTAATTTCCCTTTTCTACTCAAGCCAGGTCAAGCTAATCCCTAATGGTCCTAAGCTAATACATAGCTCAAACTCCTGAGTTCAGCCTCATGGACTATAGACAAAAGCACTTTGCCCTGGCAGTGCTTACAGACAGGTATTTACAATAAGATGCCCCCACGACAGCTACCCCAGTGGATCATCTGGTTTTGGGTGGCTCTGAACCTGATAGCAGGGAAGGGGATGGAGTCGTTCTGCCAAACGGAGCAGAGATCCCCCAAGGCCCATCTACCACTCATCAGCACCTCCACGGCCAAGGCTGACTGGTGAGCAGAGGGGGGAGCCTGCCCCTCTTGCCATCTCAGACCTGCTGTCCAAAATACCTGTTCTCTAGAAAAATCTCCCCTGCCCTAAGTGGCTTCATGCCTAAAATTTCCACCCTTAGAGTTTATATGTTTGGCTGAAATCATTAATCTCCTCTATAATTACACATCCATCAATGGTAGAAAATGTGCAGTTGTTATAGGGAGGGCTATGGATGAAATCATCTATCAAGTTCCAACAGATTTAAGTTTATTGAAGTGGCTGATAGTTTGGGAAGCACAGCTCTGAGAGAATCGGCTGGGAGTCCAGGAAGCTTCCAACGTGACGGGAAAGCATTCATACAAGTGGCACTGCGAGTTGGGAGGTGGCAGCAAGCCTGTCTGATAACTGGTCATCTCAGGCAGGCAGAAGGGACAAAGAGCAGGTACTGGCAGGAGAGCAGACACTGGCAGGAGAGCAGACATGCTTCGCTTTGGCCCAAGTCTGGGTCTGGCATTTTTTCCATCTTTCCATCCTGGCTTGGGTGTCTCTTTCCCATATTACGTCTTCCGGACTGTCTCTGACATCCTGCGCACGGGGGCAGAGACCTAGTGCACCAGGAGGGAGGGGTCTGGGCTCACTCACCTTCTCCGCGCTCATGGAAATAGACAAGGGGAGCGTGTTCCCTGCCTTCGTGTTCCTTTTCCCTAACTGCTGGCAGCCTTGCTTCACACAAGACCCGTGGTGCTCAGACCTGAGCATTCACCAGAATCACCGACAGGGCCAGATACCTGGGCCCCACCCCTGAGGAAGTTTCTGATTTGCTGGCCTGGAATGCGGCCCAGTAATTTGCATTTCTAACAAGTTCTCGGGGAATGGGGGACCACAGCCTGAGACCGCCAGCCTGGACTGTGAGCTTTTTGAGGGCAGCAGCGCCCTGGTCATTCCTGCATGCCCAGAACC
>NC_048220.1:90730272-90741940 GCF_002007445.2 Ailuropoda melanoleuca | reverse complement strand
CCACCCTTAGAGTTTATATGTTTGGCTGAAATCATTAATCTCCTCTATAATTACACATCCATCAATGGTAGAAAATGTGCAGTTGTTATAGGGAGGGCTATGGATGAAATCATCTATCAAGTTCCAACAGATTTAAGTTTATTGAAGTGGCTGATAGTTTGGGAAGCACAGCTCTGAGAGAATCGGCTGGGAGTCCAGGAAGCTTCCAACGTGACGGGAAAGCATTCATACAAGTGGCACTGCGAGTTGGGAGGTGGCAGCAAGCCTGTCTGATAACTGGTCATCTCAGGCAGGCAGAAGGGACACAGAGCAGGTACTGGCAGGAGAGCAGACACTGGCAGGAGAGCAGACATGCTTCGCTTTGGCCCAAGTCTGGGTCTGGCATTTTTTCCATCTTTCCATCCTGGCTTGGGTGTCTCTTTCCCATATTACGTCTTCCGGACTGTCTCTGACATCCTGCGCACGGGGGCAGAGACCTAGTGCACCAGGAGGGAGGGGTCTGGGCTCACTCACCTTCTCCGCGCTCATGGAAATAGACAAGGGGAGCGTGTTCCCTGCCTTCGTGTTCCTTTTCCCTAACTGCTGGCAGCCTTGCTTCACACAAGACCCGTGGTGCTCAGACCTGAGCATTCACCAGAATCACCGACAGGGCCAGATACCTGGGCCCCACCCCTGAGGAAGTTTCTGATTTGCTGGCCTGGAATGCGGCCCAGTAATTTGCATTTCTAACAAGTTCTCAGGGAATGGGGGACCACAGCCTGAGACCGCCAGCCTGGACTGTGAGCTTTTTGAGGGCAGCAGCGCCCTGGTCATTCCTGCATGCCCAGAACCTAGCTCAGCACCAGGCACAGAATAAATTAGGAAATGCTTATTAACACAGCTCTCCCACGCGGCACATGCTTTTGTCCTGTTACAGTGTCAAGACTCATCACTTGAGCTCCCTGAATTTGCAGATATCAGGTTAAATGCAGAAAATATTGCCATTTAATGTGTTTTTATGTAGTGGCTCTCTAGAATATTAACATAGAGGATTCAAGGTGGCAATCTCAGTAGAGAAAGGGAGGTTTGGGGGCTTTTCTGGAAGCTACATTAGCATAGGAAACACACCGGTTTTACTTAGACTATATATTTGTGGTTGCTTTGGAGAAGGTTGGTGGAAATCATTAAGAATTCCCTTTCCCACCCCAACTGCACCTCCCAACCACCGCTTGGTGTTGCCAGTGACATGGCACATGCACGAAATACGTGATTCAGGTCAGCAGGTCTGAGGCTCCTCTTGAAAGCATCACTCCAAAAGGACAGCTTCGAGTCAGTGCAGTAAGGTGGAAGCGAATTGGATCAGGGATCCGTGCTTCTCAAAAATGATGCATGGCCTCCCTGCCAAGGTATTTAACCCCTCTGGGTCTCTGGAACCTCTTCCATAAAATGAGCCTGGAGGANCTCTGGGTCTCTGGAACCTCTTCCATAAAATGAGCCTGGAGGACGTGAGCCCTGTTTTCCTACACGGGATTCTGTAGTTTTAATTCAGAAGGCGGGCCATCTCCAGTTTCGGAACGGACTCTTTGTTCGGAACCTAGCGATCTGGAATCTGAACGATGCTTGTCTCCAGACGAGCAGTGTTACTTCTGACCAGTCCACAGAACCACTGTCGCTGGTTGAGCGCGTAACTCTGTGTCCTGCTAAGTGCTTTGCCTGCTTTGTTTCGTTTTGTGGGACAAACCCCCGCCCCCCCCATGGGGGAGGGAGTTTTAACATTCCTGTTTTGCAGATCAGGGAAGTGAGGGTCTGAGAGATCAAAANGCAGTGTTACTTCTGACCAGTCCACAGAACCACTGTCGCTGGTTGAGTGCGTAACTCTGCGTCCTGCTAAGTGCTTTGCCTGCTTTGTTTCGTTTTGTGGGACAAACCCCCGCCCCCCCCCATGAGGGAGGGAGTTTTAACATTCCTGTTTTGCAGATCAGGGAAGTGAGGGTCTGAGAGATCAAAACACAAAAAGCACACTTTCCAAGAGACCCACAGAGAATGAGGCCAAGGACCTCGACCTGGATTTGAAGCCAAGTCTGCCTGTTTCCAGAACTCCTCTAGTCATCGTGCTCTTGTTTCCAGGAAAGTGTGCTTTACCCCATGTGCCTGAAATGTAGAGTCCAGCCTTCAGGTACAAGACAGCATTCTTTTTTTGACACTTGTTTTGTAAAAGGCAGAAAGCATGGCAGTTAAGAGCTCTGAGCCCGGGTCCCCAAGTTCAAAACCCAGCTCTCCCACTATTGACAGAATGACCTTGAGCAAGTTCCTCAATCTCTCTCCCATAGTTTCTTCAGCTATAAACGGGTATAATAAAAGTACTTGTCTCTAGAGCTGTTGTATTAAGTGATTAATATATTTAAATCAGACCATGTAAAGTTACTGATAGTCTACAATAGTCGATCTCCCAAACATGACACTCTCATGTCTACATAGTTAAAGTTTCTAGAACAGTGTCTAGCATGCAGTGAGCACCGTATTAGTGTCGGCTGTTACTCTTACTGAAAATTGCTTTGAGGATGTGCAGTGTCTGGGGTGCTCAATGGCTGCTGGTGAATTTATGAGTGGAGTAGAAGCTGAGATGCCCAGGAACGCATCTGTGGTAGTGTGGGCTACGGGGACCTTTCCCCCACAGGACTGGGTAGAAGGCAGGTGGGGAGGGCGGCGCTCTTGGATTCGAGCAGATGCCAGACTCTCATGGCATCGCCTAGCCTAAGGCAGGAGAGCGCTCAGCAGGAAGGACTGACCCCATGGAGGCAGCCTCCCTGAAGCAGTGTTTGGCCTCTGGCCCTGAGGAAGTGAAGAAAAACCCACAAGGTGGGAGGGATGGGGGTTTCGGTCTTCTGTGACGTGGCTTGTATTTTGCATTTACACAGCTAGACATACGACACAGGCATGGGGACCTTCCTTCCAGCCTGTCCTCTACAGCTACTCCTTTGTTAGACCACCGTAGCGGACAGAAGACACAAATCATGCTTGCCGTATGGGGACAGAGAGACAAACGTTTTAAGTTCACGTTTCCCAAAGTACGGTAGGCATCGCACTAGCAGCACACACACAGAGGATAACCTTGTGTGGTGTGCGGGCAAATGGCTTGATTTCAATAGTTATGTTTACTTTAATGTATCACAAAGCCTTGTAACTACATCAAGTGTTTTATTTCACAGATGCTATTTTGGGATGAGGCTACATGGGTTAGATTTTTAAGTGTGGTAAGGAAGTGATCGTACGCTGGGAGCTCAGATTTCATAAGAGTCATGAACGTGGTCCTTGAAGACTGAGGTGAGGGAGACCCCAGCAGGGGTGCAGATCCGTCCACATATGCCCGGCTCTGGCACTTAGCAGCTGTGTGAGAGTGGGCAAGGTGTCTCTCTAAGCCTCAGTTTCCCAGTCTGGAAAATGGGAATAATAGTTCCTACTTCCAAAGGTGATTGGGGGCAGGGGGTAGTGATCCAATGAGAAATGCCTCAAAAGCAGGTGGTAATTGAGAGCCTGACACAGCCTAAGAATTCTATAGGTATTGATGATTACTATTAGCGTTATTCCTCTGAGCCTGGCACACTGTAAGACCTCGGTTAATTGGATGTTTTTAAACACAAGTTTTCAAACCATTGTTTCATTCAGGAAATATTTCTTGAACACCACTGTGTTTAGACCTGGTTGCTGGCTGCTGGGGCAAATTCAAAACAGAGGGATGAAGATTTGCTCTCCCCTGTCAAGGTGCTCCCCTCCCAGAGGTTGGTGGGGGGAGAAGCAGGTTGATCAGTAAATAAGGCATTACCATCTAAAGCCATAAATGCTGTGAGAGATGTGGATACAAATATCCTGGGAGCACGGAGGAGGAGATGAGCCTGGGAGAACCTGACTAAGCCACAGTAGTCTAGACTACTCTATCCAATAGCCACACATGGCTACTGAGCACTTGAAACTTGCTCAGAGTGACTGAAGAACTGAATTTTTCGTTTTATTTAGTTGTAATTAATTTAAATTTTTAAACTGAAGCAGAAGAAAATATTTTTCTACTTAACACACTTTTGTTTCAGAAGGACCACATTTCATTTTAACCATACCATTGAAGAGTTAGCATCTGTGTGGGGATAGGCCCTAAGTATAAAACACAAACCAGATTTAGAAGACATAGTACAAAAAATAAAAAATAAAGGTAAAATACCTCATTAATAATTTTTAGGTTAGATGCATATTGAACTGATAATATTTTGGATGTATTGGGTTCCCAAACATAGTGTTAAATTTGTTTTTACTTATTAATGTGGTTACTAGAAAATTTTAAATGACATATGTGGCTTATGTTCTATTTCTGTTGGACCAGAAATAGAGTGCAAATGACATTCTGAGTCGAGAACCAGAGAAGTTCAGAGGTGAGACTCAACTGTGGTTCCCTCGAACAGTTCTTTCTGACAGTTCTGGAGCAAAGCTCAGAGGATCTGAGGACACTGGTTAGGAGCCTGTTCCTGGGGCTGCAGAAGGACTGTGGTGTCCCTGAGAATTAGCCCTAACTAGGGAAACTCAGTAGAGTTGCCAGATGTAACAAGATGTTTACAACAGCCATAACCAGCGCCTCTCGACCCTGGGCATATCATGTGTCTGCAATAAGCCTCAGTCCTTTATCTGTAAAATAGGGATAAGAAAGTACCTGCCTCATTAGTGTCCTGTATTAAAGATGTGCTGAAATCCGATAAGACCAGTAAGGGACACAGTTAGAAACTTCCGGCTGAAAGAGCTAAGTAGTAAAGACAGGTAGGGTAACTTCACAATTGTGTTCATCTTTCTTGAGCTCTGAACATGCAGGTCAGGGAGAATCTCTCTCCCAGGCTGGTGTCGGAGGAGACGCCAGCCCCCACCTGTAGGTGAATTGGGTTGTACCTGGATTGGGATCTTCCAGAGATCGGGGCGGGGGGGGGCGGGTAGGGGGAGCACAAGCCAAAGAGAGGAAGGAGGTTAACAATGAACAATGTCGAACGTCTTTCTGCTGTCATCACAGTGCTTTGTATAAGCCAAAAGTGCCACAGCAGTTACAATGTTGCTACCTGTTGAGAGAAATATGTACCTTTAGCAGGAAAGAAATGTGTGGGACTTGAGTGTCACATAAAACCCCTGAAATTAGCTCTATTAAGTAAATTGTCACAAACTCAAAATAAGTCTAATTGTGTCATTTATCTAATTGCAGATGAAAATGTGGTTCTTTTTTTTATGGATACAGGTGGCTTGCATTCCAAAAAGGAGGTATCCTTTTTTTTTTTTTCTTCCAGATAAGCTCTGTCTTAGTAAGAAGTTGACCGTGTTGATGTTAAACATATCAGAGGCAGGACTACCATATTCCTGGGATTTTTATTTCCCACCATGTCACCAGGCTCTGAGAGATAGAACTAATTTTTTAATGCAGTGTTTCTTTCCATTAGAAGCAAGTCTAAAATGTTTCAGGGTAGGCATGTAAAATCCACCTGACTAAAAAACGGGTTAAGAGAAAGATCAAGCCCAATTTGCTAATACAAGATTTCTTATTTCTGAGTTTAAAAAAAAAAAAAATCCTTGAGAGAACCATGTCAAAAATTAAAAATTGAAAGGAACACTGGCAGCCTCCCCATGTGCCTAATTTGGCTTTGCTGAACAAATGACCGAATTGACATGAGAATTACATACAGGATTTGCTCGGCGTCCTTATTTCTTTAACTCATTTCTCACTCCTGAAATATTGCCAACTTCACGTGCAGGAGGGAGCCGTGTCTATATCGACCATGGCGTCCTTGGACCAGGTGGAATTAGAAAAATGGTGATTTTAGATTCTTGTTGTGAATGAGCTTTTGCAGTAGAAGTAATTTGTCATAAAAGCCCAATGTAATGAGGTCAGGATCAGGAAGGATCGTGATGCACCTTTTGTTGACTAGTTTATAAACAGGTTATTTTTGCTCATCCCTAGCAAATAGCAGTAATAAAAACCTTAAACGAGGGAGAGAAGGAGGCTTCGCTGCAGTCCCTTCATTTTCTCTGATAAGGAATTACATTGCACATGGGCCTCAGAATTCTCTGTCTTCAAGGAGATGGAAAAGGACAGTAGAGTGAACACCAGTCAATCAGGAGACCAAGGTTCAAATCCTGGCTTAGCCAGTCATTGGCCCTGGGCAAGTCATTTCAGCTCAGTGAGGCTCAAGGTCACCATCTGTGCAAGGTCCAGACCAGATGACCTTTGAGCCCATCATGACTGTGGCTCTGCCATCCTGATGCGATGCAGAAAAAGAAGCCAAAAAAGTTTCTCTGAAAGGGGATGCAGGCAAATGCGGGAAGAATATCTAGTTGAATATACATCCCCCGTCTTCACTGGTGCTTGGAGTTGGGCTGACACTTGTCCTGTGAGCTGAAACGGGGCAGCGCTCAGGCGTTAGGTGTCACGCTCAAGTTCAAGTCCCACCTCTACCCCTTACCAGCTGCATGTTACTCCAGCTCTCTGAGCCTCAATGTCTTCATCTGCAAAATGGGAAATTAATAGACACAACTGATAAAATTGGTGCCTGGCACACACGGAGGGCTCAATTAGATATTAGTCACGATGCTTTCGTTGTGATGACAAAATGACCCAAGACCCAGCAGAAAGTGAGACACATTGGGAATAATAATAGTAACTACTCTAGGCTTTTTGCAAAGGGTAAATAAGATAGTAATGCACGTAAAGGTCTTAACCCAATGTCAGACACTGAGCCAGTACTTTCTAAAAATGCTCACTTTTTATTCTAGCTGAGGAAAGTTGAAGCTCAGAGAGGTCAATTTGTTTGCACAAGGTCATCTGCTTATGAATAGTGGCGTAGAGATTTGAACCCTGATGGGAGTGAGTCTGTTCTCTCAAAAACCCAGGATAGGGAGATAGTTCCTCTTTTCCCTTTTCCCCAAGGCACCCCTGGCTTTGCTCCCAGTTTCAGGCTGCTTGTCTGGAGGCTCCAGACTTCCATCAGAGGGCTCACTGGAAGCAGTCTGTTGGGGGCTGCCTGGGACTGAGGAAGGGGAGTGAATCCAGATGTACCTTTCCTTCTTTCCTGCAACCAAAGTAGGCAACATGTCCTAGGAGTATGGCCAGTGTCCTAATTGCCACCTCCCTGACCCCCAAAAACTGCCTCCTGCGAAGCCTGTTTTTCACGGGAGAGTTCCCCCTCTTTGTTCCAGCACACATTGCACATCTACCAATCGATATGACATCCTATCCTCTAAAACATTCATAATGTCTGCTTCCTATGATTCCGGTGGCCACATACCGTGTGCAGCCTGCATTCCCTTTCCTTTGTAGTAAGTAGTCTTGCGGACCGGCCCCCTCTTTAACAGGGCTGCTGGTTGCTGTTCTTTAAAGAAAGACAAATATTGTTTGGGTTGTCAACAATGAATGACAAGCTTCGGAGGGAGAAGAAAGATGCATTTAGGTGTATGTGTGTGGATTGTGGGGATGTGTTTAGCTCTCACAAAAGCTCTTAAAATCCAAGACCATGATTTATTTGCTGAATAAAACCTACCGATATTATCATTCTCTAAAGGTATGTTGATCACATGGGTCCTTTCTTAGAGAAAGAAAGGCTTTTATTTTATTTCTTTCCTGGGAAAAATAGCAGCAGGAAAGGGGTAGTCTAGGTGGAAAATGATCGCCTGTGTGGTGCATGGCTCCGGGCATGTGTTTATCTGCCCGAGGATAAGCTGGCTCAGGGGACAATGGGACGCCTGACCAGCATCGCCAGTCCTCCAGGATACATTCCTAGAGACTGCACAAGGAAAAGACAGTGGCTGTGAGCGTGTGTGTCTGTCTTACGTATCGATCAGCCTGGTGATGCTGAGAGCAAAGGGCCTTGTTAGAGGTCACCTGAGCACTCCAGCCACCACACCCCCACGGTGTCCAGAGTCGCCCCCTGCAGCGCACCCACCACAGTAGCGGGTGTAAGGGGCCCCCAGGGGTGGGAGTTAGCCCGGCTGGATGGGGGGGGCGCATGCATCCTGAAGCTGCAAGGAGCCCCATTTGTTTCCTCCAAACACAGGAATTGATTAATCTCGTACCACTTCCCACTTGCTGTACTATCCCGAGCCTGTCATGAGAATAGATTAATGCACCAGTCCCTCCATGTGGATTCTTCTTGTCTCGAGAACACACTGCTCTCTGGTCTCAGAGCTGCCTCACGCAACTGTCACCTTGTTCTCATGGCAGACATGCAGGAGGGGACAGAAAGCCTCCCTGCTTTTGTGAGGGACTAGAATCAGGAAGCAGACACAAAATCCCTGTTTTAGCACCATGGCTGAAAGATAAGAGAGTGCAGATACAAGTGTGAATGCAGGTGTATTTCTCCAAAGCCCCTTCTCATTTCCAGTGGTCCTTACCAGGACTCTGGTATCCTATCTATGACCCCCCCCCCTTCCTCTTCTGTGTCATTCCTGGGCCGGGAGCTTTGCAACCATTTTGGAAGCTGGAAGTTGGACACAGGCAAGTAACTTTTCAGAGCAGTCTTGGGAGATAGGTACACAAATCCCATTACTAGTAAAGGGATTTGTGGGCATTTGTGGGCATAACTTCCCTGCAGTGCTTTGAAAATTCATTCCATTCAGTGTATTGCAATACAATGGCGGGGGGGGGGGGAATAAGAGAAATCACTTCACCAAGGCAGTGGTTTGAAAGGGATTTTTTTTTAACTCCTTTAGATTTAAATTTTTTAAACTCCTTTAAGACTTAAGGCATTTCCGAGAATGTTATCCCACATGGTTTTGTTTGTATCTCTTCTTTTAGGCAGAAGGTAATTTTGGCACTGACAGCGTTCCTAAAAAGGATACCATTAATCCGCTGCGTTGGGCCCCCTCCTCTTCGAGGAGAAGGCACCGTAGTCTCCCACATCCCCAAAGTATGATAAGCAAACTGACCAAGGAGAAAGTCACCAAGCATATTGATCGTTAGCCTGCCTGACTGCAAACTGAGGTTGCCAAACAGATTTATTTCCTATTGACATTCGCGACTCCTTGAAGTTACATAGCAAGCCGGTCGCCGACCAAGGACAGATTTATTAGAAGACTAAAGACTGCTTACAAAGGGAGGTGTCTGTTGCTGAGGGAGCCCTGACAATATTTGGTAAGCAGAATTCTGTAGCCCACCGCCCTGTTCAGTCTAGGCTACGTAGTGAATTCAGGGCCTGACGGCCTCCAGTGAGGACTCGCTAAGTCACTAGCAGGACAGTATGGGGCTTAGGAGCTCTGACTCTGCAGTTACACGTGTCTGGGTTTAAATTCCAGATTTCACACTGGCTGTGTCATCTTGGGCAAGTCACTAACCTCCCTAAGCTTCAGTTTCCTTATCTAGAAAATGTAGATTACATTACCACATCACAGAGTAAGAATGGAAATAAATGGGCTTTCACCCTCTTTAGAATCTTCCAGTGTCATCTGATCTCATACAAGGCAAAGTCCCTCCAGGGGCACCCAGTCCCCACCACCCACCTTCTCCACCACCCACCTTCCCCACCACCCTGTACTCTCCTTTCCCAGTGACCCCATTCCAACCTCAAACATGGTCCGCCAGATGTAATAAATTGCTTTCTCACTTCCTCTGGGCCTTGGCTTAAGCGTTACCTATCACAGACACCATCCTCGACCAGTCTACACCTGAACAAAAACACTTCCAGTTAACCCCTGGGGATGCCCGGGCAGCCCAACCCTACTCATGCTCTACTTTTCACTGGTGTGTGTAGTTTCCACGTCTCCCACTAGAATGTAAGTTCCGTGTGAGCAAGGAACTCTTTTCATGAACTGCTTTATTCCCAGAGCCTAGAACGCACCTAACACACAGTAGGTGCTCAATAAACATTTGCCGAATGATAAGTAATGAGTAAATGATGGGGTTAACATAATTAGCCCAATACCTGGCACATTGCCAACATAAATGTTAATTGTCACCATCATCATTGAGTAGGCTCATCTGCATGTGTTAATTTTCACTACACTTGCGAAAGTGCCTTTGCAGATGCCTGTGCAAGTGCGGGGTGAGCATTTGTGCATCTGAGCCCTGATTATTCCACTGTGGTTCTCTGCTCTCAGCAGTGGCACTTTTGGAATTGGCTACACTTCCCCTGGGAGTCCTGGCACTGTTGTCTAAATTGGCTGCTGCGGGGGAGGGGGCAGGGAGTCCCAGCCTACCTGGTCTCTGAAGGAGCTTTGCCATCATTTCTAAGGCCCTCGTGAACCTGGTGAATCTGGCCATGCGCTGAGCCCCAAGACCCAACAGGCAAGGCTCCCTCCTCCCACTTCGTAAGCTCTGCTTGGCCTCCAGCCTTCCATTTTCAAAGGGAAAGCCCAAACTCTTCCTCTGGTTATGTATCGACAAGCCTGATCTTTAAAGATACCCCCTGCTCCTGGAGGCCTGCTCAGCAAACACAGAGCATCCGTGGCCCCCGTGTTTGCCCTCTTTGACAAGCAGGGGCTGAGCAGCTCTCTGGGAAGCGCTGCTGACATATTGATTGACTCTCTTGTCAGGTTGATCCTCGGCTAGCCAATGAACATGGAAGCTTCTAAGTGGCACCCAGCAGGGCCCACACATACCCTAATTACTATTTCAGACAGCCCCCATTCCCAACTGCCACTTTTCAGGGCCTTACATCCCCTGTCCTGCGGTTGCCGGGGATTCTCTTACCTACAACCGACCCCTCCCCCTTAATTTTCACTTGGTCCCCTCGGAGTATTTCTCTTAGAACCCCTCTGGCACAAACACAGGCTGCCTCGCGCAGGAAGTACCACCCTAACTCCCAGCGGGTCTGTTGATTATCTTGCTGAAATCTGGGATCTGTGTGTGGTCTGTCCATTCTGCCTTAGTTCATGTTCAGCACTTGATGAAAGTTTTCTCCAATTAGCTAGAAGGATACTTGCAGTGCTTGGCTGCCTGTTGTGTTTTTAGTGGCTGATTTCCCAGCTGCCACCTGGATTACACGAACTTCCACTTGGAGCTTTTCCCCGTTCCATCCTTGCTGACCCATGGAGCCCCATTGTTCCATCTGAGGGTCTCTCTGGAGCAGAGCCTGCCAAATCATGATAAATTGTGCGTTTTGGCTGTCAGTGGGGGTGAGTCACATGAGGGAGAGGACCTCCCAAACTCATTTCACTTCTGACCCTAGGATGGTCTGAACAGGACCTTTTGGGGATGAGCTGTTAGAGCATTTGTGGGGGGTGAGAGAAGGGACCACCCCACTGCATCCAAGGTGTCTCGTTGGAGAAAATATAAGTTGATGAGGCTGCATTCACCCAAAATCTCGAGACTTTCTAAGTCTGAATCAGAGTGGATCGCAGCTGGCTATTTTATGACATAATATTTAAAGAGCTATTTGTGTTGTTGCTGTTCAGAGAAGCAAATGTAGTGACCCCAAGTACGGAGCGGTCCTCACTTTCCTGGCTGGGTCTTAGAAGGATCCTGATGGAATAAATAGATAACTTGAAGGAATGAATGCAGATGTCTGGAAGGTCTCACTCTACTTCCACAGTAGTCCTTATGTGCAGTTTTGCTCTCAGGGGTTCAGTTACCCGTGGTCAACTGAGGTCTGGAAGCAGATCAGTAGTGGGGTCAGAAGGTCAGTAGTGGCTTTAATGCGATGTCACAGTGCCCGCGCCATTCACCTCCCTTTGTCTCGTC
>NC_048220.1:90622561-90730172 GCF_002007445.2 Ailuropoda melanoleuca | reverse complement strand
GGTCAGAAGGTCAGTAGTGGCTTTAATGCGATGTCACAGTGCCCGCGCCATTCACCTCCCTTTGTCTCGTCACGTAGACATTTCACTGGCTCATACCATCGCGAGAAGGAGGGTGAGGACAGCACAGTGAGATACTTTGAGAAAGAGAGACCACATTCACATAACTTTTATTACAGTATATTTTTATAATTGTTCTAGTTATTAATTACCATTATAATTGATTATCCGTTACCATTATAATCTCTTACTGTGCCTAATTTATAGATTAAACTTAATCATAGGTGTGTATGCAAGGTTTGGTACTGTCTGCAGTTTTAGGCATCCCCAGGGGTGGGGGGAGAGGGTCGTGGAACGTACATCCCATAGGTAAGTGGGGGCTGTGGTAAGTGAACGTCTCAGTCAGGGAAGTCTCAGCTATACTGTTAAATCAAAGAACCCCAAACTCCCAGCGGTTTGTAGTACTATCAGTTTATTTCTTCACTCATGCTGTGTCCTCTCACGGGTCCGCCATGGCCCTGAGCCATGTTTTCTTCACTCAAGACTGAACCATGGCTGACCACGTGGCAGAGGGCAGAAAGGCATACAGAGTGTGTGCTGCTGGGTCATATGGCCACATCGGAATCTAACACAATGAGGAGACAGAACCCCTTCATGAAGGGGTGCTGAATACAGAAGACGGTCGTTCATCAGCCATGAGTTTCAAGAAAGAAACAAGGTTTGCTGAGATCCCACTGCAAACCAGAATTTGTACCCAGATCACCATGAAATATGAAGCAGATAACCACGTGACCCTGTCATCTTCCTTTGATTCTGAAATCCCCGAGTGATCAAACGTCGTAGTCAACAGTTTCTTCCTCTATGAAGTGGGGATTAGGACAGACCAACATGAATGGGAGCCGTGAATCTTGATGAAGACCATATTTGCAGAGCGTCTCCTACAGTGCTGGCCAGAGAGAGGGTTCAGGGACCGGCAGCAGGCATTGAGAGACCCTCCTCTGTGCACGCTGGTCCCTGTTGCTGCCAGCGCTGCTGTATGCCACCCTTCACCACTCTGTATTATGTGGTTTTGATCTGTGAGAGTATGATGTCCTGCAGTCCGACCCCTCTTACCTGCCCCCGTGTGTCATTATCTATTCTAATAAACGTGTATGGAGTGTCTTCTAGATTTGAGACCCTCTGCTAGATCTCCAGAGGTATTGTGGATGCCTGACCTCTCCCGGGCCCTCAGTAGCCATTATTCCACCTGGAAAGGGAAACCTAGTCAGAAGGTAAAGGGAGAGATGGACGGAGAGATGGATTTGTCAGCCCCAGCCATAGAGCAAATCAGTAACAGAATAAGAAACAGATTTCTCATTAGTCAGGAAACTCATTTACTTCACANGCAAATCAGTAACAGAATAAGAAACAGATTTCTCATTAGTCAGGAAACTCATTTACTTCACAGCTCCCCTGAGTCTTTATCCTAAGGACACTTTAGTCCATCCCCATAGGCCAGAAAGATATTCTCATTTTCTGATTCAAGTAAGAGAGAAGGAATATCTGATCAAGGAGGAAGAAAAAAAAAAAAAGTACAAACAAAAGCCTATTTCAGCCTCCCTCCCAAAAACAACAAAAGAAGGTGGTTATACCCCTGATATAATTCTCACTTATTTACTTAACGTTCAATTCAACAACAGAAAATATGCCCGAACTTGAGTTTCATTTTTGTTGCCTCACTTCTGCTGGGATGACAGAGCTTACGCTCAGCAAATTTGGCTTTTCCCCTTTTCCCATCTCCCTCTTCCTTTCTTATTTTTCTTTTCACTTCTGGGAGCTGCCTGAGCAGTTACTTGTATACTCTGGCCCTAACCCTTCTCACCCCATCTCTAGTCGTCTTGTTCTCAGAATACTTTTTTAAAATTTTTTAATAAAGAGATGCTATGGAACCCAAAACAAAAAGGGAAGGGCGAGCATCTTGGAAAACAAACACGGTTTCATGAATGCCCTGGTTCTGCACAGTGACATGAGGGTATTGTCTGCTTGCTGTCCTCTCAGAGTTGACGGTTGCAGTATGTTCCTCACCTTGGAGGGCCAGGATGGGGTATGAGAAGAGGGGAATGGCTTTGAAGAGAGATTTCACACCGATGGGGCACGGCGGGGGGGGGGCGCCATTCTTGCCTGATAGACCCACTGCTTCCTTCCGTAAATGCGAAGATCAGAGCTTTGTTAGGTCCGAGCCCCAGCGGTCCCTGCAGTACCTGTCCGTGTCTGTCCTAAAACACAGGGAGACCCTCCGTGAAAGAACCACGCCTCCACGGCAGCAGCGGGCGGGCTCCAGGCAAGCCCCAAGAACCCAATAGCAACATTAAAAAAAGGAATCATTTTAAAATAGCTAATTCCTTGGCTTCCTTCACCTGGTAATTACAAATCAGAAGCTATCGTTATCTTGAAGCAGCCATGATTAGTTCTCATTTCCTGACCTCTGTTCAGTGAAAATATGTCATTATTTGAGGCAATAGAATCCGGTCTCTTCAAGTGAGTGACCTACATATAACGGATAAACTGCAGGAGAAAATTAGGTGTTACCTTGACGGAAAGTGTACAGTAAATGTCACTTATTCTTATTAGTGTTTATCATCTCAAAGAGTTGCCTTGCACTTCAAAGTAATGTATGGGGGGGAAAAACAAAAATGTGGTTCTGAGATGGGGAAGTATGTAAGGAAAAAAAGCAGACATACACCCTGGCACGTTCATCTGTGGCCATCAATCTAAGATGTATTGTTTGAAGATAGGTTTTTAACCTTAATAGAATGCAGTCTGACTTTAAGAGGTGGTAGGCATGCAGAATTAATTGCTGTGTGAACAATTTCCTAAGCATTGTTAATTGCGTTTCCTGTGGTTAATTGTTTCTCCCATCCCGCGTCATACTCAGAACCTTTCCCTGTCAACAGCCCTTTCTCTCCTGCAGTGCGGGAACTGTAGCCACAGCATCCACCTGGGTCCGGCTTAAACGCCAGACAGACACGGTGCCTGCGTTATTGTTTGAATGGGCAATGTGCAGGGGAATGAACTCCTGATTTACTTGCAAATGAAGCATATTTCTGAGATAGGGACTTTGAAAGAATACAGGTGTTTGGGATTTGCCTTTCACTCCAAGTCCTCACTCGCACAGCTCACCCAGAACCATGGGAGATGGGGTGAATTGAGCTTGCTAAAGCCCCTGGGAAGTGGGGAGCTGGCACAGGGTCCCAAGGAAGACTGGGAGAAAGGCAGTTTGTGTTTGGAGGTGTGCGGTGCACAGGGAAGTAAAGCAAGCGTCCGACAGACAGGCTTGCCTCCTTAGCACCGCGCCTTGGGGCTCTGGCTCATTCCAGCCTGTGGTGAAGTGTGGGTGTGGGTGCGGGGTGTAAGAGAGAAGACAGTGTAATTGTAATATTTTGGGGAAAGGACCCTGTTCCAGCACTACCCCCAAGCTCTTTCCGCAGTGGGCTGAATGGTATCCGCTTAGCATCAGAAGCAGTTAGAAAGCTTGGGGTAGAAAGGTGAGCTTCTGGGTGTGTCTGACGCTACCTGCTGCATTGCTAACCCAGCGGAGCCCCGGCCACACTGGCAGACAGGTCCCACTTGCGTAGCCTTGTTTTGAGTAGTTTGGGTGAAACAATCCTTGCCAATGCCCCCACCCCACCCCAGGCCCAACCACCAGGCTAAAAACAACCATGTCCGCAGTGTGGGAGAGGCTGGACATGATGGAGAGAATCCTTGACGGTGATTCCAAAGGGGCATTTCCCCCTCCTTGGCACCATTCAGAAGGTCTGAACGAGGGTTTCTCCCACCTGCTCATCCGGGATCCTCTCCCCTAAGGCCATGAACAGAAGCACAGGGAGAAGAGTCCTAACCACCAGGTCTCCTGCCTTCTGCATTTAGCTAATCCCCAGGGCCTGGGGCAAGCCGGTTTTGCCCTGCAGCTTCCTTAAAAGGCAATCACTTGGAAGAGGCACCTGGCGCTCCCCCTTGACATGTGCATTGCTGAATTATCTATTCATATTTTCATTACTTTGTCTCTCCTGCAGCCATGCATCTGCTCGGACTCAACTGGCAACTGCAGCCGGCAGATGGACACACCTTTAACAATGGGATAAGGACCGGCTTACCCGGAAACGATGATGTGGCAACAATGCCATCTGGAGGCAGAGGTGAGGTTACAGCTGCTGCTTGCCCTCTTGAGGTCACAGGAAAATTCAGACCTCCCGCCAACGGGTTCAGGTTTTCTAATCCACATCTTGGGAGGTACGCGAAAAGGGAAAGAAACTGGGGAACAAAATCATCGCCTTTCCTAGGTGCCCCCGTTCAAAGCTGTTTGCTGTTCCTGTCTGTTAGCTGTGTTTGGCTGGAGTCACTGAGAGTTGGCACGGTACCTTCCCAGTGCGAGATGCATACCTATGCTATCTGGAGCGGCTTGAAAGCCTCCCAAGGCCCGGGCAGAAGCAGCAGCAAGAGCGGCAGCTGGAGCAGCAGCAGCAGCAGCAGGAGAAAGTCCTGCCTAGTCAAGAGAGCCGCGAGCAGCAGGCAGCACATGCCACTAGACCAGAGCCCTCTCCCCAGAGGAGAGATGCAGCCTCCCCAGGGAGGAAGCGCTGCCTGGCGTGAAAGAGAGAGATTCTGAGCTGTTCCGCTTTGGGAGAGAAGAGAAAAGAGTTTTGACAACTAGGGAACAAAGCTCCTCTTCTCCGAACAGTAAAGGGGACAATGGAAATGTTTATTGAACCAATCAAGCAACTGTGTTCTTGCAGGAAAAAAAAAAAGTAGGTGCTAACAAGGTGCTAAGAAGGAAAAGAGAAAACAGGACTTCGGGGAGGCGGGGACGTGGGCAGTTAATAAAACCACAGTAGCCGATGGCAAAGCTAGGCGCAGGAGGCACGCGGGGCATGAGGTGGGCTGTACTTAATTCAGGATGGAAATCACCAACAGGGGCTTCTCCACACACAGGCTCTTCCACTCTGCCTCTTAGCACATCTGGGCCGTTTACCCCCACATGTCAGAAAATATGCCACAGAACTATTTCAGAGACAAGAAAGGAAGTAACGTTTATGGCGCACCTGGTGTGTGCCGGGCTTAGCATTGCCTGACTTCAGCAGCTTTAACGGGAGGGAAATCATCTCAGGGAAACTGAGGCTCAGGATGTTTTAGAAACTTTCCCCTGAATCAAACACGTAGGCAGGTACAAATTTAAACTCAGGTCTGTGCCTTGTGCATCTTTGGGCAAGATGTTGGCGTTTTCCTTAGCGCAGTCATTTTCCACAGAGAAGATTAGAGAATTCATCTTCCCTTAGAGGTGTACGTGAGTCATCCTGAAATGCTAATGTTGCTTTAATTATTCTCCCCAGAGTTGTCCTAATGGCTTCGAGTGTGACTTTTTTGTCTTTTTATCTAATCTTTAAGAATCGCTTTACTCATCCATCTATCCTAATCATAACACTAAATTACCTTTAAGTAAGCATGAAAAAGTTTTATCTGAGGATGAAATTATATGCCTTCCATTATCAGATAACTAAAACTAGACCTAAAAATGGAGAGTGTATTTTGCCTTAATGGACCATGTTCTGCCTTAACTGACCAAAAAGCCCAGAGCCAGATTTGTTGGCCTCTTATGTGCAGTCCGTTCCCCTCCAGTACTTGCCACCGTGCAACTCCCATATCCTTTATGACAGTCATTCTCTGCAGGGTGTTTTTGGCCCCTAGGGGTCATTGGGCAAGTGTCCGAAGACTTCTTTGGTTATCCCAATTAGAGGAGGTGAAAGTGGCACTTAGCAATGAGAGACTGAGCTGCAGTTAAACAGCGTGCAGTGCACGGGACGGCCCCTACAGCGCAGAGCCATCCTGCCCCAGAGGTCCACGGTGCTGCTCTTTGAGAAACGCTGCTTTAGGGGGTCTCTGTTTTGTTTGATCCGTAAGCGCCCTTTAATCTACAACCCAGCAGTACCTTGTCCTTTGAGAAGAACGCAGAACACACATTTGAAAGTGAACATGCATATTTGCTCATCGGGCACAGGGATACATTTCATATGTGTCTCCATTCTGAAGTTACATACAAATGCTTTTTAAAAAGTATCCTTTACCAAAGAGAATCACTGATAGGCATTCACTTCTGTAAATTAAGGTCAGCCGCTCTGTGCATTCATGATTAAGCTGTGTTTCCAACTGCCACACCCTCCTGAGCATCCCACACCAGCAAGACAGAAGATTCCTGCAGAGAACTAGTCCTAACTAAGAGTACAGTGCCTCTAAATTAACAAATGAAGAAACCCTTTCCATGGTGTCTTTGGAAAGGCCAGAATTTCCCCCTCAGAGGCAACGTGCTCTTGAAAATGTTGTGTAAGTCATGTAAGATCGCCAGTTCATTTCCAAATGAGTTATGAGACAGAGAAGTGGTGACCAAATTGTTGTCCAATGAATTTTGTCAATAGGACTTTCTATGAAAAAGCGTGAGAATTTAAAATTGCTTAAACTTGAAAGAAAACTGGGAACATCTCCTTTCTGAACACCAAAATAGTACTCTTCTTATGACTGAAGATAGCAGATCTCTTAAGCTTTTGTAAAGTTTGGTTTGAAAAATAACTAGAAAGATTTTTGTTTTCTCACACCCACCTATGTCTTTTTTTAAAAAGTGACCTCAGGTCTCAATTTCTTTACGCAGGGACCTCCCTCCTCCCCACTCCCCAATTCTATACATTTAATAACCTGAATCAATTCTAATCGACTAGTTTTCCAGTGTTTCAAAGAGACAATCAAGATATATTGGCAATAAGTTAATTAAATAACACCCCCTCCATTTTTTTGTGGTATACGATAATCCTTCACTCCGATAATGTTTTAATCAAGATACACCACACATTGCCAGGGAGGTTAATCTTATTAAGCAATTACTGGGTAAGTATCCAGCAGAAGCAAATTAAAATGTAAGCAAAACAAGGGTATGTGAGTTCCATCTAAGATGGCACATCGATAGAGATTTCGTTACTCCATCTTTAGGAGTGTTTACATTGCTCAGATTTGGAAAGGAGTCTAATAGACAGGGCAGCCTACACACTCTGATATGTTAGTGGAAACAAAGCACTTGATTAATTAGTTAGGAGAGTATGTTCTTTGGGCTTTGTCTTCCCTTTTCCATTTGTTGTTGTTCCTCGTTTATTTTTTCTACATTCTCTCTTTCAATTAAACCTTAACGTGGTTGGTTTGGTGGTTGGGTTTCACATCAAGAAAAGGGAGCCCACGGACTGCCAGAATCACTCACCATCTCGAGTGTATTTCTATGTTAAAAGGAATGAACTCATATGTCTTCATTACAAGAGCACAGAGCACTTTTTCTATAGATCTGGGATTAGATAAGCCTTGAGAACGAAGATTCAATACAGTGTCTGACCTGGTCAGATAACATAAGGGAATCCAGTTTGATTGGCTAGGCCCAGAGGCGAAGAATACAAGAGCTTTTAAAGGGCACATCATATGTAGCCAATTTGTGCACTGATCTTAAGAAAGAATAAACTCCCAAGTAGAATTTCATGGATCATTCTCAAAACCTATCACTCATTTTAAATTCAAGGTGTCCTTNTCTTAGCACATCTGGGCCGTTTACCCCCACATGTCAGAAAATATGCCACAGAACTATTTCAGAGACAAGAAAGGAAGTAACGTTTATGGCGCACCTGGTGTGTGCCGGGCTTAGCATTGCCTGACTTCAGCAGCTTTAACGGGAGGGGAATCATCTCAGGGAAACTGAGGCTCAGGATGTTTTAGAAACTTTCCCCTGAATCAAACACGTAGGCAGGTACAAATTTAAACTCAGGTCTGTGCCTTGTGCATCTTTGGGCAAGATGTTGGCGTTTTCCTTAGCGCAGTCATTTTCCACAGAGAAGATTAGAGAATTCATCTTCCCTTAGAGGTGTACGTGAGTCATCCTGAAATGCTAATGTTGCTTTAATTATTCTCCCCAGAGTTGTCCTAATGGCTTCGAGTGTGACTTTTTTGTCTTTTTATCTAATCTTTAAGAATCGCTTTACTCATCCATCTATCCTAATCATAACACTAAATTACCTTTAAGTAAGCATGAAAAAGTTTTATCTGAGGATGAAATTATATGCCTTCCATTATCAGATAACTAAAACTAGACCTAAAAATGGAGAGTGTATTTTGCCTTAATGGACCATGTTCTGCCTTAACTGACCAAAAAGCCCAGAGCCAGATTTGTTGGCCTCTTATGTGCAGTCCGTTCCCCTCCAGTACTTGCCACCGTGCAACTCCCATATCCTTTATGACAGTCATTCTCTGCAGGGTGTTTTTGGCCCCTAGGGGTCATTGGGCAAGTGTCCGAAGACTTCTTTGGTTATCCCAATTAGAGGAGGTGAAAGTGGCACTTAGCAATGAGAGACTGAGCTGCAGTTAAACAGCGTGCAGTGCACGGGACGGCCCCTACAGCGCAGAGCCATCCTGCCCCAGAGGTCCACGGTGCTGCTCTTTGAGAAACGCTGCTTTAGGGGGTCTCTGTTTTGTTTGATCCGTAAGCGCCCTTTAATCTACAACCCAGCAGTACCTTGTCCTTTGAGAAGAACGCAGAACACACATTTGAAAGTGAACATGCATATTTGCTCATCGGGCACAGGGATACATTTCATATGTGTCTCCATTCTGAAGTTACATACAAATGCTTTTTAAAAAGTATCCTTTACCAAAGAGAATCACTGATAGGCATTCACTTCTGTAAATTAAGGTCAGCCGCTCTGTGCATTCATGATTAAGCTGTGTTTCCAACTGCCACACCCTCCTGAGCATCCCACACCAGCAAGACAGAAGATTCCTGCAGAGAACTAGTCCTAACTAAGAGTACAGTGCCTCTAAATTAACAAATGAAGAAACCCTTTCCATGGTGTCTTTGGAAAGGCCAGAATTTCCCCCTCAGAGGCAACGTGCTCTTGAAAATGTTGTGTAAGTCATGTAAGATCACCAGTTCATTTCCAAATGAGGTATGAGACAGAGAAGTGGTGACCAAATTGTTGTCCAATGAATTTTGTCAATAGGACTTTCTATGAAAAAGCGTGAGAATTTAAAATTGCTTAAACTTGAAAGAAAACTGGGAACATCTCCTTTCTGAACACCAAAATAGTACTCTTCTTATGACTGAAGATAGCAGATCTCTTAAGCTTTTGTAAAGTTTGGTTTGAAAAATAACTAGAAAGATTTTTGTTTTCTCACACCCACCTATGTCTTTTTTTAAGAAGTGACCTCAGGTCTCAATTTCTTTACGCAGGGACCTCCCTCCTCCCCACTCCCCAATTCTATACATTTAATAACCTGAATCAATTCTAATCGACTAGTTTTCCAGTGTTTCAAAGAGACAATCAAGATATATTGGCAATAAGTTAATTAAATAACACCCCCTCCATTTTTTTGTGGTATACGATAATCCTTCACTCCGATAATGTTTTAATCAAGATACACCACACATTGCCAGGGAGGTTAATCTTATTAAGCAATTACTGGGTAAGTATCCAGCAGAAGCAAATTAAAATGTAAGCAAAACAAGGGTATGTGAGTTCCATCTAAGATGGCACATCGATAGAGATTTCGTTACTCCATCTTTAGGAGTGTTTACATTGCTCAGATTTGGAAAGGAGTCTAATAGACAGGGCAGCCTACACACTCTGATATGTTAGTGGAAACAAAGCACTTGATTAATTAGTTAGGAGAGTATGTTCTTTGGGCTTTGTCTTCCCTTTTCCATTTGTTGTTGTTCCTCGTTTATTTTTTCTACATTCTCTCTTTCAATTAAACCTTAACGTGGTTGGTTTGGTGGTTGGGTTTCACATCAAGAAAAGGGAGCCCACGGACTGCCAGAATCACTCACCATCTCGAGTGTATTTCTATGTTAAAAGGAATGAACTCATATGTCTTCATTACAAGAGCACAGAGCACTTTTTCTATAGATCTGGGATTAGATAAGCCTTGAGAACGAAGATTCAATACAGTGTTCTGACCTGGTCAGATAACATAAGGGAATCCAGTTTGATTGGCTAGGCCCAGAGGCGAAGAATACAAGAGCTTTTAAAGGGCACATCATATGTAGCCAATTTGTGCACTGATCTTAAGAAAGAATAAACTCCCAAGTAGAATTTCATGGATCATTCTCAAAACCTATCACTCATTTTAAATTCAAGGTGTCCTTTATATCAGGGGTCAGCAAATAACATCTCATGGACCAAATCAGGCCAGCCATGTGTTTTTGCAAATAAAGTTTTATTGGAGCACAGCCTCATGGTCATTCATTGCCTGTGGCTGCTTTTGCGCTGCAACAATGGAGCTGAGTAGATGCAACAGAGACGAGATGGCCCACTAAAGCCTAAAGTATTTGTTATCTGACCCATTATGGAAGTTTGCCCACTGCTCTGTATCATTTGCAAACCCGTTTCTATTTTCCTTGGACTGTTCTGCAACTACAAATTACAGGAGATGAGGCAGAAGAGACCAAACTCCCAATATATCAGCCTTTCCTTCTTGACCAAATGATGGGCATGTTTTTGATAGCATTCCATTGACAGATCCTGTGTAACGGAAGACTCTAGAGTTGGTCCAGCTGGTTACAACTGCCAGCTGCATCACTTAGCTGCATGAACACAAGCAGGTCATGTGTCCTCCCTCAGCCACCGATTCCTCATCTGTAAGATGGTACCCCTCATCTTCTTGGCATCCAGTATAAGTGAGATGATGCTTATAAAACTCAGTGTGTGGGATGCGGCACTTAGATTCGTGAATATTGGTTGTCACTGACATCATCGTGACATCTCTCAGTTGCTCCATTTAACAAGCATCCCCGGGCTGCCACTTCTTATGAGGTGTCGTATTTTCCCAAGGTGAAGGCTGCCTTCAGAATGTCAAGATAGACCATCATTCTGCTTCATCTTTTTCCTTCACCTTCTAAGAATTAGGACAAACCCAGATGTGAAGACTCTTTCTCAAACATTTGCTTGATGAGGTGAGTGGGAAGCAAGACTTCCCATTCAAAGGGCCAATGTGCAGAACAAGCTGGCCCGTCCCCCACAGCATTATTTGTCTCACTGCTGCTCATGTTCCATCACTGCCAGCCTGTCTGTTTTAAGCCCCACCATTCTCGGTTTATAACTCAGCTGTAAACATTTATTTGTGCCTGGAGCACATTTCTTTCCTACCCTTTGAGAAAAAAAAAAATCAGAATTTCCAGATGGTATGCAAGTTGGGAAAAAATGGCAAAGACTGTTATTCTGTTTAGAAACATGTTTTTCTACACTTGCCCTTTCAGCAAAAACTTCATAATGATTTTTACTAGTTGGCTTAATGCGTGGTACTAGGAGCCAGACTAGCAGGGAGGTTGGTAATTCTTCCTCTGGCTCTTGTCAGCCTCTCAATGAACACAGCCCAGGGTTTCAAAATGATCACTTCCCTATGTGGGGCTTTTTCAAAGTCAGTGAAGTTCCCAGAAGGGTGAGGGCTGGTTATGTTTGAGCCAACCATTACAATACGGTACGTCTACTGGCAAATAAACCAATAGCCTACGTACCAGTGCAACAGCTCCTCTCATTTTGGAAGCCGTCTTACTCTCCCTTTGTTACAGATGAGTAGTGCTTAAGCGCCTCATCTTGGTGATTTTAGCTCTGATTGCTACCCACCACCCCCTTCTAAGTTGTACAGTTTCTGTTGGACATGACATCCTCATGGTTTGAGATGGGTACTAACAGCGAGATGATCAATTTCCCTCCCTAGTGCGTTTGTCCTCACTTGCGTTGGCACGTTTCTCTTTCAGAGTTGACTGGTACACCCACCGTGGCTGGGGGGAGGGGGGGTCTGCTATCTCCTTGGATACACACCTCTTTGTATGTCTTGTGCTTAGCCCAGCATCTGAAGAGCAGTTAGCATAGTGGTTAGATATGTGGGTTCTGGAAGCAGTCAGGCATGGCTTCTGATCCCAGCTCCACCACATAAGAGCCGTGTGACCTTAGGCAAGTCATTGTATTTTTATGGTCCTCTAATCCGAAAACTAGAAAAATCATAAGGGTATCAGGAGATTACAGGGCCAGCAGTAAGCACTCAGTAAATTATAGCTGCTAGAAATAACACTAATAAACTGAACTACATATTAATGCAGAATCACGTTCACCTGAACGGTCAGATATATAAATGTCTGTTAACGCCCTTAGTGGCAAAGAGTTGGCCATTTTTATCGAAGGTGACAAATTGGGGTTTCAAAAGATGTAAAGGCCACATGTAGTCCCAAGCGCTGAAGGATTTTATAAAAATCATTATTGCTGTGTGATGTTGTGAATACATCACGGGAGCAGCAAACGCTCAGGATAGAAATCTATTCCTGAAGAATAGCCAGCTAGCAGCAGGGTGAAGGCTGGTGGGCTACGGGTGACTCAGATGCGGTCTGGTGTAAGGCAGTGAATCTAATGTCCTTAGGAGAATCTTTCTGCCAATCTCTTGGTTAAACAGAACCCTCAGATGGTCGTCCTGATTCCCAAATAAATGGAAACGAGGTGTAATGACTTAAGCAATATTCTGAATTCAACTTTATTTGCAATAGATAAAACTATGTGAGGCAGAATAATCTGCAAGGCAGATTTACGCCGAGGTGCCTCTGGAGTTCGGTTAAGTTTAGGAAGCATTAATATGAGGCTTCATTTCCCTGGTATGACTACGAGTCCATTCCCGTTATCACTTGTTTGGGGAATAGTCTCGCTGTTTCCATAAATGAATTATGGCAACATTTTCTGAAATGATTGGCTCCTAATGTGGCTATGGAAGGCTGTCGTTTTGCTCAACATCAGTCTTACTTAACTGGTTGGAATTTTAGGTACATGTTTCTGAAATAGGCAATAGCTTCACATTTACATGAGCAATCTTCCGTGGAGTTATAGAGGTGGACTAGCCTGTAAAATTGATCATTAGAGTGTTGCCTCAAAAATCCCAGAAATCTCATCTTTAAGGTGGAGATGAACCAGCCAGGACCATCATGAAGCATCTGCTTCTTAGGGCAAAGTGATCATCATCTCCGCTTTCTGTCCTGCAGCTCGTAGGTAGGGAGCAAAGTTTGACGTGGAAGCCTCGGTTCAGGGAGATAGAGGCGGGACTCCATGCTGCTTGCCCAGACACCATGCTCAGTCACTAGCCAGAACCCAAGGGCGGTGGCCAGACTTTTGGTGAATGATTGTGCAATGGCTGTTTAAATCTTCTTCTCCTGATGCCACCAATTCAAGCCCACCTAGGGTCCACGGGACCTTGCCCTGCTGTCTGGACAAGGGATAATGGGAGTATGACAACTTTTTGATGTTGACCAAAAATTACCTAGTGCTGTAGTAGGTGCCTGACAAATGTTTGCTGCATGACGTATGGATGAATGACCTACACGTCATTGCTCAGGACGTTCATTAGTCATTATTAAGTGAAGAGAATCCGGCAGTTTTTCGCTAATGCAGTCTGTGCACTTGTCCACATGAGAAGCCACTAGAGTATACATTAGCACCTGGAATTTGGAGCACATGAACTTGTGACTTTGTTTTCTCTGTCCTTAGCGGCTTCCTTCATGTGACAGGTCCCTCCCTGTCTGTAGACAGACTGATCACTCATTGAGGACTGACGTCAGCTGCCCTGGAAAGGGACTTCTTGTTTCGCTGAGTCCTACCCCACCTGTTAGCCCTTTCTTAGTTCGTTGTGCCTATACTAGGCAGCCTATAGTTTAATTAGACCATCACAAATTTATACTCCAGATCTGCGATAAATAGTTATGGCTGTGTGTAAGCAGCACAACACCCGGGTAGAAAAATGAAGATGTACCACAAATTGGGTCCTGCGTATGTTACCCTGGTTAATCCTCAAAAGCAACCCCATTATACAGATGAGTAGACAAACCCAGATTGGGGCAGTGCTTAGCCCAGCACACAGCTAGTAGTTGTCAGAGCTGGGATTCAAAGCCAGGCTGACAGCTCCACTGTGCCGCATGCCTCCTGAGGTCTTTGTTCTTCTCCATAAGGGCATTCCCCCCGAGGAAGGCGGGGAAGATAGAAACCTTAATTACTTTGTTTCCTTGTTGCCTGTCTCTCAGTGGCACTCTGTTCGGAATTGGCCATGTTTGTGGTCCCAGAATAGCTGGCAGGGCCAAGGAGAGCCCAGGTTCAGATCCTGCTTTGTGGGACTGGGAGCCTGGCTCAGGGTGCCTCTTTGACCTTCGAGAGCAGCCCAGACCTTCACGCCTGGACACCAGCCCAGGGACTTGGCCTCCCAGGACAGAGTCATGGAGACGGTTCCCCACACGGGCTCCAGCGATGTACAAAAGCCACCTTTCCTTTTTATCTCTTTTGAGGCAGTGTTTGCATCACATTTTTTCCCTTTATGTTCTTTTTAAAATTAGAGAAGTTCTGCACACTCATTTTAAAGATGTTTTTTTAAGTATATAGGAAAAGATTTTTCCCTTGGCTATAAAGAATGTTAGTGTAACAGTTGGCAATTTGAATCAGATCTATAAATTAGGAATACTATTATATCAATGTTAATTTTCTGTTTTTGTGAACTGTGTGGTGGTTCTGAAAAAGGGTATCCTTGTTTTTAGGAAAAACGCATAGAAATATTGGGAAGTAAAAACAATCTTCTGTAACTTAGTCTCAATGTTTCAGCAAAAAAATAGAATGATAGAACAAATATGTATTAAATTTATGGAATCTGGGTGAATGATATGCAGGACTTCCTTGTACTATTTTTTAAATTTTTCTGTAAATCTGAAATTATTTCAAAATGAAGATTTTATATATAAAAGTATCTGTGGGCAGTAGTGAAAATTCCACTTTGCAAAAGCATTATTCGGTTGCATATCTGGAGAATTTAGTTTGAAAGTAGTCACTAGCTTTTAACAGTAACTGAAACCTATGTTAAATGAATTTATTAAAAGTGAAATCTCCTTCACTTGCTGACGCCTGCTACCTCCCGGAGGCAACACACACACACACACATACACACACACACACACACACACACACGCTGATATTATACCCTTTGCAACACATACACAGAGACCCCACCCCCACTCTGTAGAACATAGTAGGCTCCAGTAGAATGCCCCTTAAGATATCTGTGGGTCCAAACCACTCTTTTGTAGTTAAGGACACTGAGACCTTGAGAGCTAGACAGGCCTCAAACCAGCCAGCTGCTTAGTAGCAAGGAGGGGAGTTCAACCAAAGAGTTCATTTACACCCTTGTTCCTTTCCACAAAAGGTCCAAGGTCGTTAAGTATCAGGATTAGGACCCATGGCTTTTGCTTATTAATCTAAGGACTTTTCCACTACATTTCAGCTCCCCTGGTTTGCTTATTTATTTCTAAGGTTTTACACAAAAGATAAATTAAGAGTTTACTCATGATTTTTGAAAAGGATTCACAAGGCAGATTCCTTTAAATAGTAAATTACCCTGTAAAGCTTTTGAGCTTTCCGTTTTATTTAGGAGAAAAAGTCAATTTACATGCAACTTTTCAAAATAAATCTTCCTTAAGGCTCCCATTCTACCTAGTAGTCGCAGGGGTTATGTTCAAACACCCCATCAGATGGGCAAATAAAACTTGATTCGGTTCAACAGACATTTATAAATCACCCACGGTTTGCCGGCGTAAACCACAGAGAACCCAAAGATGCATTCGGGGTCAGGGCATACGGGGTCTAATACGAGAGACTTGGGAAGGTAAGCAGATCAATTACAGGACCGAGCAACAGGTGCTGGACTCGNGTTTTATTTAGGAGAAAAAGTCAATTTACATGCAACTTTTCAAAATAAATCTTCCTTAAGGCTCCCGTTCTACCTAGTAGTCGCAGGGGTTATGTTCAAACACCCCATCAGATGGGCAAATAAAACTTGATTCGGTTCAACAGACATTTATAAATCACCCACGGTTTGCCGGCATAAACCACAGAGAACCCAAAGATGCATTCGGGGTCAGGGCATACGGGGTCTAATACGAGAGACTTGGGAAGGTAAGCAGATCAATTACAGGACCGAGCAACAGGTGCTGGACTCGTTAGTACACTTAAGGGTAGAAGCTGTGAACACGGAGAAGAGAAGCCTATTTGCCTGGTGGTAGGAGCGAAGGAGGGGTAAAAAGAAAAAGAGGGCACCAGTGTGAAGGTGGAGAGTCCCACGAAAAATCAGTAGTGAGAACAGATCCTGACTACCTGTTTTACAATTATTCCCATAGTTAAGTCTATGTCAGAACTCGACACTCTCTCTCAATTGGTGGGTATACAGATACATAAACGTATATATACATGTATGCACGCATAAGTACGTATATATTACATATCCATACAATGTTGTTTTTCTTTTAGAAAATCCTTTGCTCTACAAAGAAAGCTAGGTGCTTTCTCTTATAGTTTTTAATTTTTTTAATTTAATTAAATGGAACTAACTAGCATTTATTTTGCTATTGTTATGTGCTAGGCCCTGTACAAGTCCTCCTTTGTGTACTCCCATTTGTTGCTCCCACCCCATGAGACAGTTACTATTATCATTTCCATTTTACATTTAAAAAAAAAATGAAGGCCCAGAGAGGTTAAGCAAATTGCTAGAGGTCACACAGCAAGGAAGAGCTGGAGACAAAATTTTAACCCAGCCCTGTCTGGCTGCAAAGCCTGTACTTCATCCCGCACGTGCGCTGCCTCCTTTAGCGGATGAGACATGAGGGAGGGGAGCCTATGAAACCCCAGGAGGGGGTGTGAACACTGAAAAGGCAGCCGGTACTCACTGGTAGTAGCAGCTGATTTACTGAAGGCAGTGTCCTGAAGTTGGGTCTAGTAAAAGAACGGGGATCCCACTATGATACGAACCAAACCCCTGAGGCTCCTTGTGTGAATTTCTCCAGAGCGACTGCTCTCTGGCAGCTGGCTCCCTTGCGAATCTCTTGCTTCCTCATTTGGCTTGACATTATCAAAATCCGTTTAGGTTTCAGCAGTAGATTAGTGGGCTCGTGGGTGCTGATTTCCTGCTTCTTTTTCATATCCTGTCATTAACCCAGCAACCCCTGAAAGCCCAACAGACATGAAGGAAAGCCCATCTTATTAAGTTTAAAGATGAATAATTTCTTTAAAATTCTTTTTTATTTTGAATGAATTTCTTTAACTTGTTGCCACCCTATGATTGCTGGGGTGACTAAACTGTTCTTCCCCAGGGGCCCTTTTTATTACACCCCTTCTTTACTGGGTCCTTTATATTATATCCCTTCCCCCAAAAGGCCTTAATGTGGGGGGAGGGGGGAGTCTGCCAACAGCAACATTTTTAAGTACAAATTAGTTTTCAAATCATAATAATTAGAGCTTCTGATTAATGGGTGATAACAAGTGTTTCCCCCTGGACATGTCATTATTTCAGCAAAATAAACAACATTCTGTTTAGGCTGAGAGGCTTACAGATAATAATAATAATGATAGCTAATTTCTATTTAGGACTTATGTTGTGCCTAAAATTATGTTAAGAGCTTTGCATGGATTAGCTCATTAAATCCTCAAAACAACCCTGTAAAGTAAGTAACAGTTTCCCAGCGATACAGATGTGGGGACTAAGGCACAGAGAGCTGATAAACTTAGCTAGTGGCAAAGCCAGGATTTGAACCAGGGCAGTCTCAGCCCAGAGTCTCTCTTCTTCCATACTGTGTAGTATTTCTTCCCCTACAGGGAAGTATTGCATGTCCAACATCCACATAACATGTTTGAGGAACAAACCATCTAGTCCCATCGAAAGATCTGACCCATTCGGGACTTACTAGTTGATTCTTCTTAACGATATTGTGTGATGAAAGCTTCCAAACTTCCCTTAGAAGCCTGTTCCCTGGTTTTATTATTCCAGAGGCCAAGAGTTTCCTTTTAAAGTCCAAATCATTGTTTCTCCTGCTTTATTTTAAGCCCTTGTTGACTTTTTATTTGATCTGCTATTGAGCTAAATAAAAATGAATCATCCCCTCTCTTGTTTTAAAATACACACACACACACAAGGAGGGAAAAAAAGTAACTTCATACCCTCAAGTCATTCTGTGGCTTTCTTTTATAATTTAGATATGGAAAACCTTCAGAGATCCAAAAATTTCACCTCTCCATTTTACAGATGGAGAAAGTGGCACCAAGGTCATTTATGAGTCTTGTCTTGATGCAGGGGCTAGATAGTAACAGACCAGGGCTGCTAAGTCAGACAGCTCCACTAACCCTTCATGCCAGCCTTCAGCAATCCCATGATCTCTCCTGACCGAACAAAACCTTTTGCACTGAATTGGAGCCAAATATAGATAAATATTTTCAGAAAAGCCTGTCTATTACAGAATGCAGAGGGGAGCTTGATTCTCATCCTTTGCCCATCAGGCTGAAGAAGTTTTCCCACCCACAAGGCCACCAAAGTGATTGATTAAAAAGTGAAAAGACCCCCAGAACTTCTTTCAGAAGTTCCGTCTGAACAAGTCACAAATGACCATTATAAAGCTAGATTCCACTTAGGTTTTATTCCCATTTGAGAGATCAGGAAAACAAGGCTCTGAGAGATGAACTTGCTTTCTTTGGGCAACTACTAGTAACTCCCAGCTTTTTCTTAAGTCTGTGTTTGCAAATAAAGAGTATAGAAGGTACTGGCTGCTTCACTGTTACTAAGAAATCCTCTTTAAAAATCGGTATTTCTGCAACTCCTTTTGTTAAAGTTCTGAAGGAAACTGAATGTGGGCAACCAATATTTTCTATATGCGTGATTTCAAATGCAACAGAGATGCATGAGAGAAGTGTGATTTCCACATGGTGCTTAGATCCCTCCCAAGGAAGGAGTCAGCCCCAATATTAGGTCAGTCTGAGATCCAGTCCTTATTATCCATTGTTATTTACTCTGAGCCAATGTTTGTTCACTGTTGCTTCCTTTTTTTTTTCCATTTATGAAAATGTCAGTATATTGGACTTGTTTCTGGCTGGGAAGAATAATTAAAGGCTACAAGAATTAAATTTGGTGCCTAGTTAATATCAGTCTCATCTCCCCTGCTGATAGTTGTACACCCCAGCCCTATTCGAGGTTGTTGCAAGCTTTACATGTACTTCCCAGACTCCAGCTCCTACTGTATTTGATCAGTAAAGAGCAATTGTAGAAGTTGTTTAGAAAGCATCGTGCCAGCATCGTGCCCTGGGTTATGAGTTTATACTTAAACTTGCTATGAGTTTCATCTTCATTTTTTTTTCAACTCCTGGTATGCAAATAAACAGAACTGTAGAAACAACAACTGTGTACAAATGTCACTGATTTGATGTCACTTCCTATTTTCCAGTGCCCTGGTCATTGAGAAATAGCAGCATAGACAGTGGTGAAACAGAAGTTGGTCGACGGGTGACCCAAGAAGTCCCCCCAGGCGTGTTTTGGAGATCACAGATTCACATCAGTCAACCCCAGTTCTTAAAGTTCAACATCTCCCTTGGGAAGGATGCTCTCTTTGGTGTTTACATAAGAAGGGGACTTCCACCATCTCATGCCCAGGTATGACCACGCTCAATGGAACTATGGGTTTAAAGAAATTCCCACTCTCTACCCAGTAGAATGGCTGTAATTGAACGTTGGACAATAACAAGTGTTGGCAGAGATGTGGAGCAATGAGAACATTGGCATATTGCTGGTGAGGATGTAAAATAATGCAGCTGCTGTGGAAGAATTTGACAGTTCTTCAGGAAGTCAAACCTAGAATCACCATGTGACCCAACAATTCTACTTCTAGGTATATACACACAGAGAACTGAAAATGTTCTTTCTCATAAAAACACATACATGAGTGTTCAGAGCTCATTATTCATCATAGCCAAAAAGTGGAAACAACCCAAATGTCCATGAACTGATGAATGGATAAACAAATATGACCTATGCATACAGTGAAATATCCCTCAACTATAAAAAGGAGTGAAGTGTTGTTCCATGCTAAAGCATAGATGAATCTTGAAAGTATAGTTCTAGGTAAAAGCCAGATACAAAAGGCCACATACTGTATGATTCTATTTATTGTCCAGAATAGGCAGACCCATAGAGACAGCAAGGTGATGAGTGATTGCCAGAGGTGGGGGAGGAGGGAATTGGGACTGACTGCTGGTAGGTTTGGGGTTTCTGTTAGGGGTGTTATCAATGCTCAGGAATTAGATAGTGGTGACGATTGTACAACATAGTGAATATATGAAAAACTACTGAATTCTAAAATGGCAGAATTTATGTTGTATGAATGGTATCTCAAAAAAAGAAAAGATGACATTCCTACCCAGTGAAGTCAGCTTTGCCAGCCCTGGAGGTTAATCCTCGGGCATTTTCATTTCAGGTATTCTAGTTATTGGATTAATTTGTTAAAATATCAGTAGGATACATCCCAATATATCTAAAAAGAGTTGTGTAAATTAACCAAAATTCAGCCATTTCTCCATGATTTCAATTCTTCCCTTTACTGAGTTCCTTGAGTTGTCCTTGGCACTATGAAAGTGAGATTATCCCCAGCGTTGGGAATGAAGAGATTATGGATTTCATTGTTTTTCTTCTCATCCATCCTTTAATTTGTCCTGGTAGAGATTTTACTATATACACACCATTAGGGATAAATTAAAACCCACCTAGCTTGGTTTTCTTTTCCAATAAGAATTGCATATCCCAAGAAAAACCAAGTAGGGCTTTCCTGCCTCATTTGCTTTCAAATCCAGCAAGTACATAAAGAAGTACATTAGGAAAATACCCCAGTGGAAGGAAAACTTCCTTAACTACTCATTATATCCAGTCAAAGATGACTTTAAAATGTGCTGGAAATGTATTCATCTAGAAAATTGAATTGAAAGAATTGAAAGCTCTAAACCCATTGGCAAATGCAAAAGAGGCCACCATTTCTTTGTCTTAGGCTCATGGCAGACATTGCTAATCGATGGCTGCACTTTTTCCTCGGTGAGCTCAGTGCACAAATACCTCCAACAGAACCCTCAAGGCGGCCACTACCAACTGACCAGTGTTGGCTCTCAAAATGAAATTTATTTGCAATCCCATCTTTACAACCTGAAAGTATCGAAAAATCAGCCTAAGGGACCAGAGGAGGGCTGTGGGGCTTTTTGTTTTGTTTTCTGGTTTTGTTTTGTTTTGTTTTACCATACATGGCCCAGGCTATAGGCACCAATATGTAAAGTGGTAATCAATAAATCCTCCATCCATCCAGAAAATATTTATTGGTCTAGGCACTGATTATTCAGAGATGAGTTAACATAGCCCCTGACCAAGCAGAACTCCGGATACAAAAATTGCATCTGCTCTTCAAAGAGATTTGCATCCAGAGAAAGAGAGGGAGTCAGCTGAGAGGAGTCCCTGTGGCGTTCCTGTAACTTCTGGCCAGGCGGCAGGGTGCTGCTCTGGGAAATTATGCAAATTGTGAGGTGGTGTCCTTGACCTTCAGGCTCCACTGACTCTACCACAGCACAATGGGGGACTTGCAGGGGTGAAATCTGCTTATTGGCCTCGTTTGAGTAAATATGAACATACCTCTGGGCACAGCTGAGAATAAGTTTCCTCTCAGCCGGTTGGATGCAAGGAGCTTTGCTGGAGAAAAACGCGTCTTCCCCACACTATTCCAAAGCACTGTTATCCCCCTTCCCTTGCATGCTTGGAACAACTAGTACCATGGGAAAGCAAATGATCATGGCAAGTCGAGTAGGTAACTCCCTGTAACTGAGTGATAGTGGACAGCAGGCAGAAACATACTCTACCCAGTTTCCCTGCTGTTCTGACATTCAGGACTCAAACTCTCAATGACAATGTCTTTTCTTCTTTTGTGGCTACACCACACTGTCCATCTCCTGCCAGGCTAGTGATTGTTCTAGCGGTTGTCCTCTCAAAATAGCTCTACTCCAGGGACAGCCTCATCACAGTTCAAGGGAAGGGAAATGAATAGGCATGGGCTGATGTACACTGAGGGTTTCAGTCCAGCTGCCAATTTGGGAGTTTAGCGTGCATTAGAGGGTCAAGTAAGCGAGACACAATGCAGATGCTTAGAAATGCACAAGACAGGTACAATATAGGGGCACTTCTTAAAAAAAGAAAAAGAGAAAAACCTGACTCCCTACATATTCTCACATTCAGTCACTGTCATTGCATGCACTCATGTCCATTTGATGAGCTACATTTCCTCGAGGAGACGGTGCTTAGCTCCTTGCAGGGATAGGTGACTAACTCACATCTCGAACTATTATAGAATTTCTCATTTCTATTGGCATATCCTATCAAGGAACATAAGTTCTATGGGGATTGGCAGTCTAGCCAAGGTGACTCATTTGAGCTGGGAAGAGAGAAAGAGAAGGAGATGGGGAGGGGGGATGACTATGAAATTCTATTGGCTGTGTTGCATAAAATAGCTATGCTTAAATTTTATTGCGTATCATGCTTTGACCAAGAGCCTACAAGGTTTAGTATCCTTGTCCGAGGATATTAAATACAGAGGAGAATCCTTTCTTACCTGCTTAAATTTCTCAAGAATCAGAGTGAGTCCCAGTTGACTTTTTGAATGTGGCTTTTTACAACGATACAGAGGCAACGTGGCATAGGGGAGAAAGTCCTGGAATTGGAGAACTCAGAATGGAGGCCCTGCTACATATTAACCAGGAGGCCTTAGACTTAACCCTTAACTTCTTTTAGCCTCAGTTTGGCTCCCTGTGTTATGTATCTCGCGATGCTGCTATAATTACACCACCGCAACAAAGGTAGATGAGAAAACACTTTGTATACTAAAGTACAGTATAAAGATATCGTATACAAGTGTTTCGTGGTGCTAAGAAACTCTGTGTGCCCCTAGTGAATATAGCTTCTTAAAGTAAAATTAATTTTCTAGTGTGTTTTCCTTCTTATGGAAGAACAAACTGTGTTTTCATTGTAGAAAAAATTTCAAAACAGAGAAACAAAAGGAAGCAAAAACAGCTAGAATTTTTACCCCCTTTTGGTAAATGTTTACATATGTTTTTGCTGTAATAAAATCTATCAGATGCAGGGGGGATAAAAGCTAAGAATCTAAATGGCTTAAAATAACAGAAGCTATTTTTTTGTTTACCAGGGGTGATTTTGCCCCCAACGCAGATGGCTTTGGCAATGTTTGGGGATATTTTGGGTTGTCACATGGACAGAGTTACTCCTACTAGCTAGTGGGTCAAGCCTAGGGATGCCACTAAGCACGCACAGGACAGCCTCCACGACAGAGAATTACCCCTCCCAGAATGTCAGTAGTGCTGAAGTTGGGAAACCCCACTTCACACGTTCACGTGGATTAAAGAAGACTTGGCGCAATGTCAGCCTCCTTCAAGGACACAGACCTATGGAACCTTCACTCTCAGGGAGATTCTAGTTCCCTGTAGCAAAGGAAGAAGAAAAGTGATGAATTCTGGACCAATCCCTGAATACTTCTGCTTGGAAGTGACGCATGTCATTAGAGCCCTTGTCTGACGGACCAAAGCAAGTCCCATCCTAACTTCAGTGGAGCAGGAAATACAATCTTATGTCGACCCTGAGACGGGGAGCACCGGATAAATCAACGGAAAGCCCTACTGACTTACAATAAAATGTTGAGTTACTTGTCCTCGTGGCTAGTATTTGTGGACACCCTTAACTCTTTCCTGAAAGTCAAGCCTTGAGCACTTCCTGCGAATTGCCAAATTGTCCTTCTGAAAGTTTCCCCCGTTACACACCCTCCACTCCTAGCTTCCAGCAGCAGGGCCTAAGTGCTCATTTTATTACCTGAATCCTTACGTACCCTGAGTGTTTTCATTGTTTCATCTTTGTCCATTTGAAAGGTAGCTATTATATTGTCTTTTGAATGCAGCATTTTGACACCCTGTATTGCATTTTTTGAGACCTAGACAAAAACAAAACAAAGTCAATATGAGCCAGTCTCATCCGACCCATTCGAATTCTCAACAGGGATGGTGTGTGAGGAAGCCTAGTGCATCTTGCCAAGTATTTGAAATCGGACAAACTGTGTCAGATTTGCTCAGCCCCAGTTCTGGAAAGGAAACCGATCAGGCTTGAAGCAATAATAATAATCTGCCCCTGGCTACGGTGCTAGGCATCAAAGGAAATTTCAGAGGTTGCTGCCGCAAGTCAGGGTCTTGGGTGGTTAAGGCGGTGAGCAAGTTTGCTTGACAGTTCATCACTGATTGCTACTGCTATGTCAAGCCAAGTAAAATCCTTTGTGAGAACAAGTCAATAATCGGCAAATGAGGTTCATGATTAACCCGAGACAACAAGATGCTCTTACCGCTTGGGAGCCCTGCCGAGACTCACCTTCTCCACAGTCCTGTTTAGCAAATATTAAAAATGCCTATTTCATCACTCAGACTGATGGAGCCAGGAGCCCGGTGACTTCCAGAGGCAACTTGGACGCAGAGGGTGGGCTTGCAGCTCCAGCGGGCTCTTAGAGGGAGATGCTAGGGATCGCGTGGCATTAAGCTAGAAGCAGACACTGTCGACCCCCGGGGCTTTACACTGAGATGTGTCTGTGGGCTGGGAAGTGAAACAAGCTACCAGACACATCAAACAATATAGAACTATTTAAGAGACCACGCATTGCTCCAGGATCATAGGAAATGCTCTCGAATCCGGGAGGTGGAGCACATGTGGACCAAGATGAAATGAGCCGAGCACACATTCCTATTTGTCTTCATCAGCAGAATTCCCCTAAATGACATTTTTTAAAGCAAATTTATAGATGGCGATTAGTGATGTTAGCTTTTGCCCCCTTGGGTTTATCCCTTTCCAATTCAGAGCCTTCTTTGAAAATGAACTCTCACTTTTCTTTGTCCCCTTCTCTCTTGCCCAAGTATGTAAATGGCACACAGTTGCAGTCAGAGGTGGGATGGGCTAGGTCCCAGGGACAGGCGGACATTGAGTGCTCTGAGCACCGTGCTTCTCTCCCTGCTGACCGGTCAGATGGGCTCTCCCCGGACATCCCCCCTTCCTGTGGAGCTGTGAGCTTCGTGCAGAGGGAATATCAGTGTATGACTGTCAGCTTGCATAGCACGTCACATAACGATTTAACTTCATTTTGGAGGGAGACATATTTTTATAGGCATGTTTTTCAGACCTTTCCTTTCCCAAAGAATTTGAGGTATGGAGAAAAATTTTGTGAAACCAAGAGAGGCTTGGTGTCTTCTGTATTGTACTTGAAGTGCTTTTGGAAAGGTGTTTCTCAGGAGGCCCCTTGTGATTATCTGGTGTATCCTAACAGGACCTGAAGCTGCCACTTAAATGAGCGGGTGCCCTCCTGGGCAGCCACCAACCGGAGCTAGGGAGAAATCTCCAGGCTGCTTGAGTTTTACAAGAGAGCTGGTGTGGAGGGGGTGCATGGGAGGACACGGTGGGTGTTTTTCAGGACGGGTAACGCTTGAGAATATGGAACTCAGGGAGAAAGACAGAAACTGGGAAGACAGGGAGGAGGAAGAGAGGATAGCAAGTACCACATCATGTATTTAGACTGAGCAGACTCTCAGAGGCGCTGTAATTCAGGAGTTTGCAAATTTTCTAGGCAAAGACCTTTATCTTCAAGTGAGACTTATGTAGAACCCCAAAAATAAAATGGATAAAAGCAACAATTTTATTAGCATAACTATAGTGCATAGTTCAAATCTGTATTTATTATAATGTTAATCTCGGAATATGTATGTTTACTGTATGTGTAACAGAAAGAACTCTGTATACAGCTACACAGATAGAGACACAGGGAGAGAGACTAACTCATGGGGGGATCGCCTCTCGGTGTAGGTAAGGAGAACAGGACTGAGAATTAGGTTCAGAAATGCACTTGCTTTTACCCATAATAAAATATTAACGGTAAAGCACACTCCCTCCCCATCTCCAGCACACACGCACAAAGATTGGAAATAAATACAACAAAATGTTAACATTTATGCATTTGAGTGGTTCAGATACGGATATTCGTCACCATATTCTTTATACTTTTCTTAATTTTTGTAATGCCTCTCTCTTTAAGAAAAGTGCATTTGTGACGAGCTTGAATCTATTTTGAGTAAAAGAAGCATTAGGAGGCTATAGATGGTGACTATAATCTTATATCACTCTCAAGATTCAATTTATTTATATACTTTGTTTTGTTTGCACAGTTTTGAGAAAAATCACAATGAATATATATACGTAAATTGCAAATCACAGCAGTATTTTCTTTAATCCTTTCCTTTACGGGCTCTGACTACTCTTCAATTAAATTGATCCACAGGCTTGAAAGAGGAGCAATGGGAAATAATTGTTTCAAGGCTAAATCACTTAAGAAATCTAACGACTTCCATCCCTTGCCTTAAATACAGAAATAGAGAGGCTGCACCCTAAACTTAGTTAGCTTTGAAACTGTCTTCACTAAAGCGCACACACACACACACACACACACACACACACACACACGTATAGATATATACATAGACCTATAAGATATATATGAATATATACATATATATACCATGTCCATTTGAAATGGCACTCCCGGTTTCACATTCTGGCACAAACTGGTACTTCTGCTCTGCATGGCATTTGGTGGGACAGGATCTACCAGTGTAGCTGCTTACACAACTTTATCGGAGCAAATACACACCAGTGTGCGTTCAAAGAAAGCCGCTTGCAGATCGATAAGTTTCCTAATAAATGAGAGTTACAGAAGTTCAAGTCTATGTTCAGAGATATTAAGAAAAGCTTTATTCCCACATCTTCACAAAAATTAATGGCTCTTAAAATGTTAATTGAAGCCCCTTTCAGGTTAAGGATGTTTTGTAGGGAAGCAAAAGTTGTTATAAGACAAAAATATTCATTAATCATCTGATCACTTATAAAAATGTTCTCCTCTCGGAGCTCCCTTTCCGTGTAACACCAGTTCCGATAGTAAGCGTCAGCATTAGCTGGTTGCTCGACGTGCCAGGGACTATTTCCCGTGAATGATTTTATCCTCGCGATGACCCAGGAAGGTAGGCGCTATGAGGAACAGTCCCCTTTTACATGTGAAGGAACGGAGACGGCGTTCAGAGCCTCGAGGCTGGTATGTCCGGGGCAGAGCAGTCAGACCCCTCATTTTTCTGGTCTCTGGAAGGCGCTCTGTTCCAGGAGCAGCCTGTGCAAAGTGCCATGTAAACACCGTTGCTGGTGGGCTACCCGTAAAACTCACGCGCAAACAGGCATCTCATTAAGGCAGTGACAGTGGTGCTGGAGATCTACCTTGAAGGGCCGGGGGAAGCCTTGGTAAACCTGGATCTGGCTGAGGAAACGCAGCTAAATTGCAGCGGCCAGAGGTAATGAGGTGACAAAATCAGCCCTTCCGAGAGGATGGTTATAATTACATCAAGAGAGGTGCTAGGACATTTGACAAAGACGTCCAGGATGTTTACAGAAATAACCCTTTTGATGGCATTAACGCCAGTCGAGCTCGGTTGACGCTGCCTTGTTCTCGAGTGTTCCATCGATTCGGAGCTGACATGGTGCTCATCTTTGACATCTCTGAGACCAGGATGTGTTTTGCAATCGATGAAGCTGAGAAACAACGAAATGTTTGCCCTCACATTTTTGTTTATGGAAGGAAACTAAATGTGCATTCGAACAATTAGAGTGTGGTTCCTACTATAACCTGAATTTTCCTAAGGCTGAGATAAAAATAATTTGTTCATAATTAGAGCTTCATTCTTCAAGATAAAGTCCTAATCGTGTTCCCATTTGTTAAGGGCGTTCATTTTAAGTGGCCTGTTATTAATTCCAAATATCCTCAGATAATAGACCCAATAGTATATATCAAGTCAGTGCAGGGATTTAAGTGTAATTTTCAAAATATGTAAATACACAGATAAAAATAAAGCTTAAGTAAACATTCTGTGGAATGCCGGTGCTGCTGTTCCCAACACAGACAAGCATGGGCAGAAAAGTATGGGCCAGTCCAGACTGCCTGGTCTTGAACTTCATTCACCCTTTAGTACTTCGCAGCTGTGTGGCCTTGGACAAGTCACTCAGCCTCTCTGTGCCTCCATTACCTCATCTATAAAATGGAGACAGTAATATTACACACTCATAGCATTGCTGTGAGATTTAAATGAGGTAATCTTTATAAGGCGCTTGGAACTGTGCCGGCACATAGAAATGATAGACGCTACTATTACCATGCTTTTCAAAGCATCTATAACGCAAGCCCCCGAACAAACAATACAAAACAAATTTCAATTTTTTAAAATGATAACCTTTATTTGTGTTTTTCTCATTATAAAAGCAATATATGATGATGCTAGGAAACAGAAAACAACATTTTTTAGTATATTTTCTAGACAGTTTTCTATTCACATGTAGCAAACATTTTTACAAATATAGGATTATACCATACATGCAGTTTTTACCCTGATTCTTTGTATAAAGATAGGTAGGGAACATCTTTCTGAATCTGAATATTCTTCCATAAACTCATTGCAAATGCTTCACAAATAGTCCATTCTAAAGATTAAAAAGTTTTGGAACCAATCTCCCTTTTTCGGCATTAGAATCCTACTACAGTAAACATCTTTGCAGGTTTATGTTCACGTATTTTTTTTAATAATTTCCTTATGATGAATTCTTAAGAGTGGAATTGCTAGCACAAAGGATTTACAATATGTCAAGCTTTTATAACAGTAATAATAGGCATAAGAATAGCTGACATTGATTGCTTACCATGAGCCTGGCCCGACTCCTAATGGCCCTCAGTGGTCGGTGCCGTTACTATCGCTGGCTTAGGGATTGGAGAGTGGAGATTCCGAGAGCCAAAGTAACTTGCCCAAGGTCACACTGCTGCCTGGTAAAAGATTGAGAAGCTGCCCGGTGTCTGGGATTCTGTTCCTCTTTGGTGCTTGGGAAGCCGTTCTGTGACTGGACACATTCCCAGTTCTCTCCCTGTCTTCGGGGATTTGATTCATTTTCACCACCAGCCCACATAAGACCCTCCTATTGATCTTGGGAGGACGAGGAGCCAAATGTGACATTTTTGATAAGCCATTGGCTAAAGACCATTACATGGGAATGTGCAGTAAATAAGAATTCACATCAGCAAGGCACTGAGAGGTAAAACCTCCATTTTCCTGGCCTTGTGGGAGAGGTTTTGTGCCTCCTGGAGTAGCCTTGAGGTGTTCATCAGTTTCACTGAACTTGACCTCTATACTGTGGCTCACTTGGTCTTCAGAGCAATACCTTCCACCCTTCTCCAGGGTTGGATCGAAAGGCAGCATGATAAGGGCATGAGCTTGTGGGAAGACAAAGTATGAAATCAATCCATCCACGCGTTCAACAAATGCTCACTGAATGTCTATAGTGGGGATACAGAGATGAAAGGTATTGGCCCTACTTTAAGGAGATGGGGACCTGACAAGTTAAGTGACAATGGCAGCATGATGTAGGGAGGGCCGTGGGTTGCAAGACAAGAACCGACTCTCTGGAATTGGCCTGCTCTGGGTTTGAATCTTCTCTCTCCTCTGTCTAGCTGAATGTTTATGGCCAAGTCTCTCTAGATTCAGTTTCACTATCCGTGAAATGAGGACTATACCGCATCAGATTGTTGTGAGTATAAATGAGATAATGCCTAGCAGATAGTAAGCACCCTGTGGAGATCAATCAGTCAGTCAATCCGACTGGTCTACAACCCTTACAGCTCACTCACAGGTAACTTAGCAACCGGCAGTCTCTACAGGGAGAGTGGTAAGCCCTCTGGCAGAAACCAGCGAGGGCACACAAACTGAGTTTTAGTCGCTCCTCCTCAAGCCCGTAATTCAGATTGCAAATATCAGGGTCTTCCAACTCGGTCAAGTGTTTCCCTTCCCCCCTCAATCGTTGTGTAAATATGTGAGGTGGCAGGGGGCGGGGGTGCCACAGTGCGCACCATATCCAGCCATGTCCAGTCCAAGCCCTGCTCTCCGTGGGATGGCAGAGGGTGGACCGCATGCCTCGTGCTAGCTCTCCTCTCGTGTGTGTTTCCAGAGCTGATGCCCTACGTCATTACGGACTTTGTGCTTGCCCCTGGGGTGATAAACTAATTACATGTGAGCCATGATGATTATTAAAGAGTTGGGTACAGGAGGTTTAAGAGCCTAAAAATAGGCCACTAGATGTAACCTGTGCGGGATTTTAGGAGAGCTTCCTGGAGGAGACGCTAAACAAGCGGAGTCCTGGAAGGCAAGTTAAGCAGATAAAGGAAGAGGAAAGAGAGGGAAAGATCTTTCCAAGCAGAGGACAGTGAAGATACCCCTTGACCTGTGTGCCGTGTTGAAGCTTGACATAACGATCGTCCTCTTTTTAGAGGCTGGGCTTTTCTTTGGCCATCGCTCGCCAGTGAGGATATAGCTTTTCCCCTCAGCACTGGCTCTTACAAGGCCGGGGGTGACTGAGGAGGACGGCGGCTATGGAGGTTTTGCGGCTGTGGCCCTGTGTGGCGTTGTTGCACATTTACACCCACGTACGCAGCCCAGCTAGGAGTGTGTTAAATCAAAGGAGAAAGTGGCCCCATGCCGTGAAGCTCTGAGTCACCCTTGTGAGAGGGACTAGGTAATGAGGGAAGGTCTTGAGAATAGGAGATCAGGACGTAGAGTTTTCAACTTTCTCCCTGTTCTCAAAAATGTCATAGGAAAGGGTTAACAATCTCCCAGGGAGATCCTGTCTTCAGACAGAGCCATCGTTCTGCCAAAGGCAGGCCGAAATGTTGGATTCCACTGACATTAGCTGAGCACCTACTATGTGCTGTGTGGCAAGGGGCTGCAGCAGTGGACAAGGCAGAGCTGGTCCTGCCCCTGTGGGGCTAGTGAGCACTGGCATTAAGACCCCGCCAAGAGCTCCCAGGGAGGGCAGGATTGACAAGCAGCAGGCAGGTGGGAGATCAGGAGGAAGAGGAGGCCAGGCGGAGAGAATACCTCGTACCAGGGCCCTGAGGCTGGGATGAGCTTGGTGAGTTCCAGAAACAGAGAAGAACAAGGTGGCTGGAATACAAGGACAGAGGAGTTTGGAGGTAGGCAAAGGGAGTTTTTAGACCAGGGAGGGCCCACACCCAGCAAAGTCATCCCCATCTTTCCTGGCACCCTTTTTCTTCTATTCCAGTGGGACATCTCCCTGTCCTCAGGTGCCCAGCCTGCTTCCAAGTCTGGCCCTAGCACCGCTGGGCTTTGCCTTCCTTCCCTTTCTCTGCTCAGCAGCGTCTTTACACACCAGGCCGGCCACCAGATACACTGGCAGAGGCAGCCAGGTTCTTGGAAAACTTGAAGCGACCTCCCATAGTTGTTAAGACTCACGCAAATCCCAGTTCAAGTCTGTGCTTGGCCACCAACTACTGTCAATGGCACTGGGTACATTACATTACTTCTGTCACAGCCGTTACTCTCTCCTGAGAAATGGGGATGCAACTAGGGTTTCTGGGAAGATGGAAAGTATAACATATGTCAGCACTTGCCCTCATGCCTGGCACAGAGCAAGTGCCCAGAAAAATAATAGACTTCGTATTTTTGATGATTACTTTTCCCACTGCTGTGCAGGGGGACACGGGATGGGACAGTCGGGGATCCCACCATGTAGGTGTGTTCTGCCCCACTCCTTATGTTTCAGAACTGTGCTTGGGCCCTCTCTACCATCTGTCTGCTTGATCCTTACCTGTGAGGTCTTGTACAATACACTGCTACGGTCTGCAAATGCAGGTGCCGTGTCCCATCCAGAATCTAGGGGCCCGTTCTCCTAGCTGGTGGACGAGCGGCCCCAGCAGCACACGCAGCTGGGCCTAGTGGCATCTAGTTCAGTGACTCGGACACTCGGAGTCAGAACTGAGCTGGCGTCCTGAACAAGGCCAGCGGGGCCGCGCTCAGGGAAGCCAGCCGCCGCTGGAGCACGGCCCTGCTGCTGTCATCCTTGCACACCCCCCTGAGCCCTCAGCCTCTTTGAAGGAGAGAAAAGAAAGTGTGCTGAGCTTTAATGAGGAATCAGCCGGGCGCACTTCGCCACGGGCCTGGCTGGAGGCAGAAGATGAACAGGCCCCCACGAGTGACCCGCTGTGCTCCTTCGCTGCAATCCTAGCAACTGCGGGGTGTGCCCGGCCGTCTGAGGGAGCATCAACATCCGACACTGGGAGGCCAGGGGTGCTGCCAGCACGGAGCGAGGGAGCGGCAGGCCGTCCATGGGAAATGTCAACGTTTATCGCTTTTCCCGTCCACATCGACCCTCAGCAAGCAGACGTTCCAAATGGCAATAAAGTTATTTCCCCCCTTCTCAGGGTCCTGGACCCAGTAATAACATCTTCCTGAAGGGCAATGAGTCTGTCTTTAACCTTGCCCTCTTTGGCAAGTGTGTATCCGTGTGGCTTCCAGAAGCATCTCTTGGCTGCCTACTCCCTGCCTGTGGATGCTCTCCCTTCTGGGAGGGTGACAGGCCCCGCTCGATGGTCCAGGCTCCTTTGCTCTCTCCTGCAGCTCTTCCTGCAAACCCACTAAGTTATCTTAATTACCATTCCTCCTTGGTCTCTACCAAGAAGTGGGGTAGATTTATAATTGGATCAGTCAAATATTTGCTGTGGTTTATTTTTTTGCCTCTCAAGTGCTCGTAAAAGTTGCATTTTCTGCCACTTTTGGTATGACTGATGACTCAAGGCACAGTCCTTGCATTGCATGCCAACACAGGTTATTTTTCAAAGGCCCAGGAAAAAGAGAGATCTGGGGGTGGGGGAGTGTTTATTTTGAGTTCTTACCCTATCACCTTCTGGGTGGCTTTACTGCCGAGTCAAGAGAGACAAGCTGCCTTGAGAGACGGACTTCCTCCCGCAGCCAGCCCCTGCACACATCCATAGCCTGCTGGGGTTTGGTCCTGTGCCTCCTAATCTCTTCCAGGGCTTCGCAGATCGCTTAGATAGAACGTGCTGTGGGGCAGCCTCTCAGCCGTCCAAGCGCAGCACGGTCTCCTAAGCGTCCTTGTGTCCGGGTTGATCATGATGGGGGCTTGGAACAGAGGAGACAGATGTCCCTGGTACTAAGCCTGAGTTATCAATCCCCAGTGCTGGGACATGAAAAAGAAACTCTGGCCAGGGCCTGTGCCATTGGAAAATGGCCTCCTTCTAGTGTCAGCCAGGCTGCCAAGCAAGCTGGCCAGACTGCAGTCTAGGAATCCGAGAGAGCAGAGGCTCTCCTGCACCAGATGGCCTTCCTGCTAACCGGCTTCTTACTGAGCTCCTGCCTTCCCCGCCCTAGAAGACCATCTCTGCATTTGGCTGGCTTGATCCACCTTGTGTCGCTAGCCTCCAGCCCTTCCCAAAGTTACAGCGGCCGTAAATGAGGCTCCGTGATGCTGCTTATCGTATGTTCATCTGTGAGTCAGAGAACTATATACTCCAGACTGGAGCACTTTCTGGACTGAAAGGATGAACAAGAGGTGTCAGCTAGGACACTCCTGGGCAAACAGGGGTAAACAGACACCCCACATATAATAGTTGGGGCTTTACTCCATGGAAAGTATGCTGGAACTTACCATGCTCCTGGGGAGTGAACTGGGAACAAAGAGAGGCATGACGTCAAGAAATCTCTGAGGGTTGTGCTGAAGTAACAAGGAAGCCTCAACATTTCGGCGGCTTAGTTTAGTAAGTGTTTGTTCTTGCTCATGTCATAATTTCAGCCTTCCTCCAAGGGCTCATGCTAGGATCCAGGCCATTCCTGTCTTGTGGCCCCACCATCATGGGCTTTAAGCCTGCTCTGGCCCCCTCCAGGGGAGGATAGGGATGGAGGGAGAGCACCAGGGGCTGCCCAGGATACTTTATGGCAGGGTCTAGAAGGGGAGCTCATCCCACAGCTTATGTTCCACTGACTGGACACCACCGTGTGCTCCCACCTGGCTGCAAGGTGGCTGGAAAAGAGTGAGACCCTGATGTGGACAAGGATCAGCCATCACTACCACAGTGGACTCTAAGAAACAGTATCAAAGTGGGAAGGGAAGACAAAAGAAGGAACAAGGGAAGTCCAAAGGAAGCAAGCAGGCATTGTACAGCCTCCCACTGAGAACTGGAAAAAATGACGTCATCATGACCTTATAAAGTCAGCTCTCAAATCTTGATTTATGGGAGTGTGCAGCCACCACAACGGCCCATCGTATGCATGTTCTGCCCTGGCCCCTGCCTGATTCAGCCTCCCTGACTGTAATGCTACCCCTTCCTCTTTCATGCAAGAAAGCACATTAGGGAGTGCAAATGATTATTATTAGAGACAAAACCTGGGACATATTCCAATTTTCTTCTTTTCGATGGAATTCATTTACGAATTTAGTATTTTATTCGTTCGATATTTAATATTTACTGGCCAGACTCTGCTTGAGATAAATGAGGGATAGCAGTGAATTATGATAGTGATTGCTGACACCTTGAGGGCTTGATCACCACACACAAAGTGTAATTCTAAGTGCTTTCCATGAATTGATTCACTCAATCCTTACAATGGTGTTTTGACAGTGATGTGATTATTGTCCCCATTTTAAAGATAAGGAGACTGAGGCACAGAGAACTTAAATAGCTTTTGTGAGTGTGGCAAGATGTAAGTGGCAGTGCTAGGATTCCAGCTCTGAAGTCTTTTTTTCCCCCCCAAGATTTTAGTTTATTTGACACACAGAGAGAGAGAGAGCATGCGCACATAAGCAGGGGGAGCAGCAGAGGAAGAGGGAGCAGCAGGCTCCCCGCTGAGCAGGGAGCCCAATGTGGGGCTCGATCTCAGGACCCTGGGATCATGACCTGAGCTGAAGACAGATGCTTAACCAACTGAGCCACGCAGGGGCCCCAGCTCTGAAGTCCTCTTAACCGCTCTGCCATGCGGGCAACACCCCTGTCCTCCTGGAGTTTACGTTCTTCTGAGTAGACTGACAGTAAACATAAAAACAGATTATATCAGTGTAGAGAGTGACAAATAGTTTGAGAAAAGCAAAACACAATAAAGGGTACAGGATTGAGGCACATTTGACACTGCATCATATCACACCCACATGTCCCCATGCCCTGTTTGACAGCCCCTGGTTTACACAGTCTTCCTTTAATGAAAACTACCCCCCATGCTACTTTGGAATGAGTTGGGAGGAACGGCCAAAATAGATGTCTTCTCTCTCCTCTGACAATACCTATGCCCAGAGCCATTTGGTTGGACAGCGAGCACTGCTGCTGGTCCTAAGTCATTTCTGCTCTTGGCCAGCCAGCCAGTTCAGCAAGAGATGACTGATGTCCAAATTAATAATGAGCAATGACCCCACACAAGCAACCGCCTTCCCCAAACTTTTTCTCATGGGGGTGATTTTCTGGACTCCAAATGAAGTATATTCTTCTCACCTCAGCACCAAGGAAGTTAAGCTTATTCCTCTGGCTGACAGCAGTTTGTAGTAGACATAGGTCTGGGTAGTTGGACATTTACGAGGTTGCTAAGAAACAAATGCTTTGGTTACAAAGGTCTCCAAAGCAGCATTGGTTTGTTGTATCACTTTGTGTCATTTATTTTATCCCATAAAGACAGCCGTGACCAATAGGATATGGGGTAGAGGAAAGCTAAAAAACAAATACTCCTTTTCTGAGAGATGGGGAAATTTCCACTTCCTAAGCAACCACCATCTCCCGCCCCCAGATGGAAAAACTGGAACCCTGTACTTCTCTTCTCTGATCATTATGATTTGCAAATAAGTAACTCATAGTCTCAAGGTACTTAGTAACATGGTTATTACCTTCCAGGCACTGCCCCAAGCATTACATCATGTCATCCTTGTAACATCTCCCAAAGTCGAGCATTATTATTCCCTAGTATGCAAAGCAGGAAGAGGCTAAAAGTCAATTGACCCAACTTCAAGCAATAGCAAGTGGCAGTCAGAATTCAAACCCAACTTTGTCTGATGGTAAAGCCTTTGCACTTCAGATTACAGAGTCTTTGTTTTCAGTGATCACGTTTCAGATGGGTGAAACTGGCAATTCTGATGATGGGGAAGTCACATTAATAGATTCCTGGAGTTTAATTCTATGAAGTTCATGAAAGAGGTTATAGTCAGTGTCTGTAACCTATAAAATCCTTTTTATGGAGGGGAAGTGGTGAGAGAGAGCTTAATCCCACAGTGGTGGTTTTTATCTGCTAAAGACCTGCGCTTTGAATGTTCTCTGGAAGTCACAGTGCAACTGACTTTTCTGTGCAGTGATTTTGAACAAGTTCACAAGATTAGCCCATTTCTACAGGGGTCTTATCGATTTTCTTGTCGACAAGTAAGAGACATTGGTGTCCTCTGCCTTTTCCTTCATCCTCTCTGTCCAGCCTACGGTCAAGTGGTGTCCCTTCTTTCTTAAAAACATTCCTCCAAAGTTGTCTCCTCTCCTCATTGACTGTCCTAATCAAGACCCCTGTCACATCATACTTGGGTTTCTGCAAGACTGCCCAGCTGGTCTTCCTGGTTCTTTTCATTCTCCTCTCTGCCATATCCTGCCTGCAAATGAATTCCTCAAAACATTCCTTTCATTGCATCAGTCACTGCTCAGGGATCATCCATGGCTCCCACTTGCTCACCAGAGGATTTTGCCATTCTCTAGGACAGGGCTCTCTTGGGTCACACTGGCTCCCCCCACCCCGTTCCCCTCATCTTGGTAGCCTTCATTGGCCACTCAGTCTCTCATCGATCACTTTTAGTTAGGAGCCCAATTTCCACTGAAACAGAGTTTCACATTTAATTGCTGGTTTATTTGAGAGAGTTAGGTCTAAGTTTTTGCTTGGCCACTTAATTGCTGTGTGACTTTTGACAAATTGTTTGACTTCTCTGAGCTTCAGTTTTCTGATCTGTGAAATGAGATACAAAGAGTACTTATCTTTAGGGTTTTTGCAAGAATAAAATGAAATGATGATGGTGGTGATGATGATAGCTAGCTAACATACATTTTGTGTTTGCTCTGTGCCAGGCACTGTTCTCAATATTATCTTATTCTTCATGACAACCTGTAACATAGGTACTATCATTTTCTGTTTTGCAAATGGGGAAACTGAGGCACAGATAAGTAAAGCTAGTAAATGCCAGATTCTCTCCCAGGTAGTCTGGCTGCACAAATCTCATTCCCCTTCTTTTTTTTTTAAATTAAAGTATAGTTGACATACAATGTTACATTAGTTTCAGGTGTACAACATAGTGGATACAACCCTCATTCTTAACTAATCTGCTATACCACCTTCCCCTGGTAAATGATCAGTAAACGATAGCTAGTAACATAGGTCTGTCACTCCTTATCTGAAACTCCTGCCAAACCAGGTGATTTTTGGAATCCAGAATTTGGGAATTACATGAAACTTATACTTGGCATATATTAGGTATTATATAACACCCGAGTGAAGACTAGAACAATAATCTCCCTCTCTCTCTCTCTCATGCACACAAGAAAAAACATAAAAGTTTCAGCTTTAAAGCTTTTTGGATTTCAAACTGCAGAAAAGGGATTGTTCCTACAGTAATAAAACTAGTAGCAATGATTATAAGCATAATAAATGGTGACTTATTGTTACAACTTCTGTGAGTCTTCTTTTTTACTGGATGAGCTCATAATCAAATGCGCTCCAAAGTATTTTTCAGCTAACTGATGGGCTGGGAGGGGAAGGTGCTAGTCATGGGACCAGGTCTGTAACCGATTTCACACATGGAGTTCTCTCTCTTCTTTCCCTAGTATGACTTCATGGAGCGTCTGGATGGGAAGGAGAAGTGGAGTGTGGTTGAGTCACCCAGGGAACGCCGGAGCATACAGACCCTGGTTCAGAATGAAGCCGTGTTTGTACAGTATCTGGACGTGGGCCTGTGGCACCTGGCCTTCTACAATGATGGCAAAGACAAAGAGATGGTTTCCTTCAACACTGTTGTCTTAGGTAGGTATGGGATCTCTGAGGTGATATGCCACCAAGGGAAGAATGGAAACGTTCTGGGTTTCTCTGTAGAAGGCACATCTTCCAACGTAGTTTCTACCATATAGGAAACCAGACCAGAATCCTTTATTTAGGCTTCATGGTCTCTTCCACTTAAAACTAGTCCCAATTAAAATAGAAAGACTATTTACACGTTCCAGTCATGGTAAGGAGCTTGGATCAGACAGGCTGGCTCAAGTCCTGGCCGCACAACCTATGCAAATCGCTGGACTTGTGTAAGCCTCAGGTTCCTCACGGTAAAATAGAACTAACTAGTACCCACCACATAGGGCTATTGTAAGAATTAAATAACGTACAGTATATAATCTCTAAATATGCAGTAGAGCCAATAAATAGAGACCATTCACATCAGCTCAGAATTTCTCTTAAAAATCCAAGAAAGCTCAAAGTCAAACATTTAAAAAAAAAACATAAAAATAAATCAAGAAAAGGATATAGATATAAGGGGGGGGAATCATATCTTTGTTCCCAAGTAGGTAAGTCTCAAAATGCTTTAATTAGACACTTGTCATTTTTGGCATGTGTTAGCCCTGTTTTTTATTAGCTATCAAGGGAGCAGCTATGGTTTTATTCAAAATTTCCTCTTATATGTGCATACGAACCCCTGAAAGGGCCATTAGTTTGAGAGAATTTTATGAAGTTCTCTAAAGCAAACCTTAAGAATTTTACCAATCACATAAGCTACAGGTACTTTCATTAAGTTTACGTTGTCATTAGGTTTTTATCCTGATGAGGATAACAGATCCTGGGTAGAACGTCCGTGAGCTGGGGCAGAGTGTTAGACGCATTTCACGGAGGAATCCACTGAGGCACAGAACACTCAGTCCCTCCAGGTCCCAGGATGTGGACATGGTAGAAACGGATGGGCTTCTGGGCCTTTGTACATGTCATGCCCACTGTGTTGTGTTGTGGGTCCAGAGGCTCACCGTAGGACTGGCTCATGAGGAGAGGCCTGGTGAGAGCGGATCAAATCCCAGCTCTTCTGTCCCACATCCTAGCTGGAAAAGTCACGTCCCTCCTGGAGCCTCAGCTTCCTTTGTGAAAAGGACCGTGTCCCTGATGGAAAGGATGACGTGACTTTACATATGGAACATGTCTGCGATGGAGCTGGTCGTCCTGAGATGAGAGCGGATGGTGGGTTAGGGGCACATCTTGTACAGCTATGTTTCTATTAACCGCATTCTCAGAACTTCTTTACTGCTCTCACGGATTTCTCTGAGGGGCTCCTTGATTCTAGAAAGTTCTAGGGAAGCCAACGTAAAATTCAGGGGGCAGATTTTATCAGTAGCCACAACTTCCAAATGGTATAAAATCAGGAGTTGGTATTAACCATAGCGTTAAAGTTATACCTAACTCCCTCTGCTAAGGAAAACTTGGTCGTATCAAGGTTAGCCAAATGCTGTAAGGCAGGGGTTGGCACACTGTAGCCCCTGGGCTAAGTCTGGCCCTCTGCCTGTTTTTATAAATAAAGTTTTTCTGGAGCACAGCCATGTTACATTCATCTGTTGACGTATCATCGATGGCAGCTAAAACAACAGAGCCGAGTAGTTGCAACAGAGACAGCTTGGCCGACAAAACCTAAATATTTACTTTCTGCCCCTTTACAGAAGAAGTTTCCCAACCCCTGCTCTAAACTAATGTCATAAACCTTGTATCATGGAGGCCACTGGAAAACATCTTCCATGGTTAGAGAAAATTTCCAGAATCAGATTATGTACCCGTGGTGGGGGGAGCAAGACAAAAGGGATTAAAAACCAGCTCACAAAAGGAAAAAAAGTAGTTTGAGATGTTGAGATTAAAAGCAGTCTTTAGTTTAAGAACATGATGTGAAATGACATTCTTTTTGTCACCTTATATTTAAGCTGAAAAGGCTTAGTACATACATGAGAGCACACGCCGTAAACAGCAGCTGGCTTAGCCAGAGTCTGCAAGGACTCGGTGAAATGGTTAATAACAAAAACAGTAAGCACCACACATTGACGGAGCACGGACACGTGGGCCAGCCTCGGCGGGGATGAGGCCGGCGAACCCAGAGTAGCCCTATGAGCTATAGGTGTTCCCAGGATTCCATTTTCTAGTTGAGAAGCCAAGACTGAGAGAAGTTAAACAACTTGCCCAAGGTCACACACGGTAATCGGGGGTGGAGCCAGCATCCAAACTCTCCAGAGAACTGTGCTCTTAACCACTGGATTGCTTTGGATTCCGGCCAAGTAAATGCCTTTTCTCCTGCACAGCAAGTTTTCTGGGGGCCAGATTATCTAATAATGGCTTCTGCCCTCCATCTCCTTTATCCACATAGACACAGAGGTTGTGGTAGTGAGATGCCCTTCCCCCAGGCCATTACCCTCATTCACCTGTCAGAGATGGGAATAGCAATTCTCCCCAGAGGATTTCTCTCGTCTGGACTGTAACTCAAAGAGAAAGTCAAAGGTAATCGGCCTAATAATTGGGCAGACATCTTGATAGAGCAATGATAGTAATTGGCCTGAAATGCAGGGAAAAGAACAGTGTTTTATTTGGTTCAGAGGGTCTCCCACACATATCTATTATCAGAACATTCTCCATCAAGAGCAGGCAGGAGCGCCGAAAGCCCCTGTGATATGAAACAGAAGGAAAAATGTTAGACGGTGTCAACCAGCGATCACACTAAATATACCTTTGACTCAGGGAAGTCTTTCGATGTGTTTTGGAGAGAAGCAGCCTGCTTTCAGAAATGAGTTTCATCTCAGGGGACAACAGAGTGGCGTACTTGAAGCTCGGTGCGCATTTAGTGGAGGCCGCCCTCCGCCTGTGTAAAAACCCCATTTCCTGGGCTTCCTCCTGGCACCTGCCATTGTTTCCTCAAGGAAACCTAAACCAGGGTGACAGAAAGGAAAACTGATAATATTGCAACTGTGATATGTCATCGAGTGCCACAGAAGGGGGGCCGGAAGGGTGGGCTCCTTTTATACTTCAGCCAGACCACGTGATTGTTCTTTCTCTCAAAAACTGTAGAAATGCTGAGAGAATGCAGTGGAAAATACTCCTTATTACAGTTTTTGCTTAGTTTGGATTCTCCTACCCTCCTGCATACACGCACGCGCACGCACTCTGACAACTGTTTACCGAGGGCCTGCCATGTACCAGGAGTTGAGAATACCTCAGTGAATGACGTAGATCTGGTCTGTTCCTCATGGACCCGATGGGAGAAGACAGACACATGAAAAGGCAACTGTAGGAATTACAGGAACGTAGAGAAATTGATACAAAACCCTTCTTGACTGAGGGAAGGTGGGGAAGGAAGATACCCAGGGGGTAAATATTTTCTAAACTGACAGTAAAAGATAATACTTCAGCTAAAGGGCAAGAGAGTCCTTCCAGCCCTGCAAAGAGCCCGTGCAAAGAGCTCAGTCCCTTTCCATTGAGACTCTGGTGGGCAAAGAGGTGCCTCGACCTCTGCTGCTTTATCTCTGAAGATGTTATGTTTGGGAACAGGGAGCTTTGAGCTCAGAGATGTCAGTTTCCACCACACCATCCCCCGACTTAGATGCTGGTCTAGGGAGAAGCAATCTGTACCTCACTCTAGGGGTGACTTCTTAAAATGCAAGCTGGACAGTGCCATTTCTGTGTTTGAAACTATTTGTTCCCACTGGTCGCAGAATAAATATATATATATATATATATATATGCCTGTATTGTCTATGACAGTGAAAATTCTATGAGGTCAGAGACCTTGCCTGTCCCCTGTATTCACCAATGCCTACTACAGGGCCTTGCATATAAGAGGTTTCTAGTTAATAAAGTAAGCCATAAGTCAGGAACTGTGACAGCTCTGAGAGCTTATCCTAACTGTAAGCTAACATGTTACCCTGCCACAATTTCATAGATATTATCAGAAGACATGAGACTCCTGGGTCAGATACAAGGGCCTTTATGACTCAGAGCAAGGCAATATCCAGATCCTAGTAAATGTGCCTGTCCCCCAAGCCCCAGTTCCCACAGGGCAGCATCAACAGGGTCGTGTAACACTTGCACATGCAATGGCTTGCGTTCCAGAAAGGAAATCCTGAGTGTATTGCACCTGAGTCTCTCAGAATGGGCGGCAAGCCTGCCTGTTCTTCACTCTAGAGGAAGAGACTATCCTTTTTACACTGGAGAGTAAGTAAGCCTGTCCTTTGTTCTGGAGACAGGCACCATATCTGTCCTCCAAGCTGCTTCACTATGCAGACAACCTTGAAAAGGGAGCCCAGAACTAAGACAGTCGGTGCCTCAGCTCACAAGACGTTGAGAAACACGAAAGGAGGATTGCAGACATGGAGAACTGTCTTCCACAACCGTGGGAAATGGCTGATTTTTGGTCTGCCCAAGCAACTGTTTCATGATTCAGCCTAAAGCTTCTTGAATGAACGACTACACAATGAATAGATGGAAATCGGCAGCCACTTGGATGGTTCTCAGCCCACCTATAGAGCCAACCTCAAGGAATTTCAGTCTGAAGTGTTAATTGATAAACATTAAAGAGACTGTCCTGGTGGAGTCTATGGTCTTTTACCTGATTTTGAACAAGTAAATACACTCATTGAGTTCTCCTCAGACTACCAGAAACCAACTAATGCTTGGTTCTGGAAGAAGAGAGCCGAGAAAGGAAACACTGTAGAAAGAAAGCAATATGCAAGGTTTGGTTTTTCAGTCCAGAGTGGGAGTAAATGGGAAATTTGGTGTAAATGAAAAACCTTCACCGCTCTCAGCTTACTCCATCAGGAGCCATCCGACTTTATAGTCTTTCAAGCAACATCACCAAGTCAATGACCCCAACTCCCCAAGGGCTGTGTAAAGGTCACAGCCTGGGCAGGGTGGCTTGCATTTTTCTTTTCATCACTTGGGTAATTTGGAACCTGAAATTCTAAATGTGTTTATTTTAATTTAAGGCAAAAAAAAATGAGGATAATAATAATTTTAAGACTATGCCTGTGTCTGTGTAGACCCAAATCAACATGAAAAAGTCCCTAAGTGATCCCTTTGAAGTGATGACTTGAGAGTTCACAGAGAAAGGTAAATCATGAAATAGGATGGCAATGCTGGTTAGAACAAATGGGAACTAATTGATTTTTGTGAAAAATAAGATGTACAAAAGGTAAGCATAAAAGGACTTTTGTACAACCTAAAACCCACTACTTAATACATCCAAAATCATGCCTCGACAGGCCAGTCTTATGCATTTGGATTTTTCTTTCCTGAAAGCAAGGATTTCTTCTACTCTGCAAACCTGAGATCAGAAACATGCACTGTCATTTGGAGGCTCATCCACTGTCCCCGAGGCTAAAGGCTGATGTCCCACATCTCAGACCAAATCTCAGGCTGAGAGTCCGATATTAAAGGGGCTTAGCGGGGAGGGGCCAGCATTCATGATGTTTTAAACTTGTCAACCTTCGGACATGAGAAATTTCAGATTTTAAAGCCAAACAAGTTGTTTCTTTTGAAAAAGCAGAAGTGGCATCAGTACTGACCCTGCATCCCTGCCCGGGGATCAAATAGAGACCGGTGGTTACTTCCACGAGTTCTCCAAGTTGCCCTGGTCCCCTTAACTTCCCATTCCCTTGGCTCACTCACGCTCCTGCCAGCCCCCTGTGGTTTTGGTGGTTTACTCCCACTGCTCTGCAGAAATGGTGGGTGGTCCATGATGAAATTGCTTCAACAGCAGACAGAGGAAAAGGTAGTTGCTGAGTTTCTCTCTTTTTCAGATTCAGTGCAGGACTGTCCACGTAACTGCCATGGGAATGGCGAATGTGTGTCTGGGCTATGTCAATGCTTCCCAGGATTTCTAGGAGCAGACTGCGCTAAAGGTACCTGCCACCACTTCCCTGCTATGGTTGGAAAACAAACATAGGCTTCTTTGGGGGAGAGTGAGCGAGGGGGGACCAAAGAAGCCTCTTCCCAGAATTCCACTAGGACAACTTGTAAGCCCATGCGTGCTAGAAGGCCTAACCCTTGAGCAAAGAGCAGGCTTTAATATATGACAATTGGCCAATATACCTATAGGAGCAGGGAGGTTATCCTTGGCACCGAGGTATGCTGAGAAGAAAGATTTGCTAAAAATGAGATGGTTGGATTTCCTGTAAAAGCAAAAGTGAATTACCATCACTCCTTTCTTATAATCATTAAATTCTACGTAATGGAAGATTAAGCATCTCAGGGTTAGTAAATTTCATTCATTCTGGCCAGCTACACTCTTAATCTAGGAAACGCTATTTATCTTGGTGGAATCGGTTTTAAATTGTATTATTAATTTATCTACACTCCTTTGCACAGAATTGCTGGGGCTCTGGGATTCTTGGGGGAAAGGTAATATAAGAGAAAATGACTCTCGCAAGAACAGGGACTTAGGGGCTGCATACCTAGCTTGCAAGAGACCTTGAGCATAACCTTCAAGGGGCTCTATCAGAGGCAGGCCTAGTGGAGACCAGGACTTCTCACACCTTTTAGATATGGTGTGTACACGCCCACACGTGTGCATGAGTGTTCTAGGTAAACACACCTATAAAATTAAAATTTAACTTTCACAAAACCATACTTCTCTTTACTCCGTAATTCTTTTCTATTCTACTCTATTTCGTTTTTTTGAAACACCACTGAAAACCGACCACACTGATTTGTCACCCACCAGGAGGTCACAGCCCAGTCTGAGAGGCAGTGAGGGAGAGGCCAGGGCCCTTGCTGAGGAGCCAGGCATTCCTGTGTCGAATCCCAGCTCTGCCACTTGAGTGTCTGTGTGACCTTGAGCGAAGGATCCAACATGTCTGAGTCTCTGTCTCCCCCTCTGGAAAAGTGGGGGGGGGGTTCCTTCACACGTTTATGGTGAGGGTGGGATGAAGTAAACACACCCAAAGCTCTTAGCAGAACATGTTGTGATCCCTCAAAGGGCTCATATTTACCGTTTTTATTTATGCATATCCCATTATATTTGTTTACATATTTATATAATATTTTCATTATTTTTATGTGCTTGCCTTTAAAAGACCATCCTGCCTTGATGCTCTGAGAGAGAGGCAGTTATTCTTAAAGCTACTCTGTAAATACTATATAGCGCCACCCCTTTTTCCCATGCTCACCACAGTTGCTGGGGAAAACTGTATTTCGGATAGTCACAGTATTTCAAAGATGGGCCATCCCCAACTTTCTGAGTGCTGACTGATGAGTGAATGGGACTTCCTTGCATGTGCATGAGACTCATTCCTCAATGACACCAGCTGTGGACATACCCTCTATCACGAAATAATGCAAAAGTTCTGGTAAACTCGTCAGATACAAAAGGAAAAGAGAGCTAGAAGCCACCAGACCATCACCTCCGCACCCTCTCCGCACACTCTAATGGCATGCGGACACGTCACCAAGTAGAGCATGGAGCCTGGAGCTCCCACCCTTGAGTGTTTTGCTCAGTCGGGCTCTGAGACACCATGGTGGGGGGACGGTGGATGGCACATGCATCGCTGTGCCAAGCACCGTTCCTGGCGAATGCCGTCAAGGAGGGAAAACCTCAGTATTGCTTGAATGGCCTTTCTTGCGTTATCTGATATTCCTAGGAGTGAAGGCATTAATGAGAGGAAGGACGGAATGGTCCTTTTGCCGGTGGCTGCAAACGGGCTGAACCCTCCGCTGCATGGCCTGTGAGCTGTAAATGTATATTAACAGTGACACACATCGATGTATTATTAATCCTAAAAACCATGTGTGCTCTGGCCGCACATCCAGTTACTGGCCTTTCAGCCCTAAGTACCTCAGCCATTTAAGAACTCCTCGCTCTAAATCCATTTGCAGATGGGCATCCATTCTGCATTATGGATCTGTGATGGCGTGTGCATTTAACTGCTTAAAAGGACTCTCGGTGTGCATTTTGCATTCCCCACCTGCTCTGTGGCTGGGCGCGCGCTCCCAGCGTGCATTAGCCATGGTATATAATTGATCCTTGCAAAACAAATATTGAGCGGCTGTTAAGAGTAGTTACTCCTGCATACTCAGGAGCTGTTCCTGAGCTCAGCCTTTGAACTTGTCGTATATTTCAACCTAGCTCTTGATGCCTACAGTGGACAAAACTGACGTATGTAAAGAATAAGATTGTTTTCCCCTTGTCTCCCTATTTATTCTTGGCAAAGTTGCCTTAAGAGTGTGAGAAGTAAACTGCCTCTTTGTCCTAAAGATATTTCTTCCTTAGTATTTTTTAAATGGACACAGTCTAAGCTCCTTCATTAACAACAATATTGGGCAATATTCTAAGCCTTTATTTCCTGAACACTTTCATGTACCGCCTTTATGATTTTGGCCAAATTCATGGGCCACCTGTATTATTATTTACTTAACATGATTCTTTAAGTCACCTCACTATGTTTACATAGATAAATTTCTTCTAAAAGGAACAATGTCAAAATCCAAAATTTAAAAAGGGAAAACGTATCAGTTGCAATAAGTGGGAGATGTTAGTGCCACCTTTGACCTATCAAGAGAGGAATATTTTCAGTCATGAGCATTCAAGCCAAGTCAGCTTCTCACACACTTTTTCATGTCAGGAATCCCAAAAGTGGACATGAGCCCCTATGCACCAGCCTGGTTTCTAGAGAGACTCAAGCCTTGAACGTCTCATTTTCTAAATATTGGCTCCTCAGAGTAACAAAAATCACTAACTACATGTGTGTGATGAAGTGAGAAACCAGAAAAAATAGGCACCTAGATTTAGCGGCACGAGCTTCGAGTGAGTGAATGTAACGATTAGCGCCTGAGTTACTTGTGAGTTAAGCCTCCACTTTAGATTGTTTTTAAATAACGACTAATCATTATTAAGTCTTAAACATCCACCAGGCATTGCATGAAGTACCTAAAACGTACCATCTTATCCTTTCTCATATCAACAATATGAATAAATCCTATTTTAACTGCCCCCCCCATGTTTTAAGTTTTTTTTATGTTGAAATCCTTTCAGACTTGCAGACAGGTTGCAATAATAGTACATAGAGCTCCCATACAGAATTCGCCTCATGCCAGCATTTTAAATTATCATGGTTCCGTCACTGAAACGAGGAAACTAACACCGAAGCAATGCTATTGACTAATTTACAGACTTTTTTTTTAAAGATTTTATTTATTTAATCGACAGAGATAGAGACAGCCAGCGAGAGAGGGAACACACGCAAGGGGAGAGGGAGAGGAAGAAGCAGGCTCATAGCAGAGGAGCCTGACGTGGGGCTTGATCCCATAACGCCAGGATCACGCCCTGAGCTGAAGGCAGACGCTTAACCGCTGTGCCACCCAGGCGCCCCTACAGACTTTTTTTTTTTCTAATTTTGCCTTTTTTTTTTTCTGGTCCAGATCCCACATCGTATTTCACTGTCATATCTTCTTTGTCCCCTCCAGTCTGTGAAGGGTCCTCGGTCTTTTCCATGTGTTTCATGACCTCGATCATTTCGAAGAATACTGGTCAGGTGTTTTTTAGCATGTCCCTCAATGTGGGTTTGCCTGATGTTTTCTCAAGATTAGGTTGAAGTTGTACATTTTTAGCAAGATGCTGTCCCTTCTTCAGTGAATCCTATCAAAGACGCACCTCTGATTTCTAATCAGAAAAATATTAGAATGTGGTTATGCGTGATTTTGTGTGTGTGTGTGTGTGTGTATGTACGTGCACGTTCCCACCAGCGCGGTGAGGCTCTACCCCATTGGTCCCGCACAGCTTGTCAGTGGCTCTGACAGATTGCGCTCGCAAACAGCTTCTGGGCCCAGGAAGCCCTTAAGTGTTAGCAGGAAGTGAGTGGAGCAGACAGGGTGAGGTCATCGTGCTCGCAAACGCAGAGTAGAGACAGCTGGTCCTGGGTCTGCTGCCACCCAGAATGGCACATGCCATCTTCCAGCTGTGGCCCATGATCACTTCTCTTCTTTCTTGATAAAAGCCTTAGGAGGACCCCAGTCCCAAGTCCTCCCTCAAGACAAACTCGCGCTTGCCTTTGTTCCCTCCCTGACAGCTGGGCCCAGAATGCCTCCAGTCCTGCCAGTTTCCGCTACTGCGGGCGGACTCAGGCCCTCCTGCCAGGGGAGAAATTTGCCATGTTAGCAAGCGAGATTCCCATCACATCCGAGCGACTGGGTATGTGTCCGAGTGACAGAAATATGGATTTACTCTCTTGACCTCACACTGCGCCTCCTGTGCCCTCAGAGGTGTGGTGCAGACAGCAGCTCCTTGTCTTCTTATAAACCTGCCAGTCTGCATCAGGCATCTGAAGACAGCCTTGCAGGGAATGGAGGAATCAGTCAGCATGAATTTGCAGAGCATTCACTCCACAGCCCCCCCCCCCGAGCTGGGGTCCTGAGGGGCTCAGAGGTCAAAATGGAAAGGACCCTCACATCAAAAGGATGTGTAAGGGTTCTCACACATTGTTCCAAGTCAGTGGAGGGGACAGAACGTACTCATGCGTCCAACAAATGCTGATTACGTGCCTGCTGTGAGTCGGGTACTGCGCTCAGTGCCAGAAATACACCGCAGAGCAAGCATGCCAGGGCCCTGCCTTCTGAGAGCTTCGAGTCTGCTGACTGCTCGGATTGGCAAGTGGGAGCGTGCATGGAAAGTCCTAGATGCTATGATGCGTATTTGAATGCTATAGACATTATTTAGGAGATAAGTTAGTGATGAAATGAGTATGAATCTATAAAAATAGCATAGTAGTGTCAGGGAATGTGAAGAAAATTCCTCGGAGAAGGAGTTTAGTAAAGGAACTACACTGAGTGTGTCTTTCGGTATCGAATTTCTTGTCTTGTGCCGTGTAATAAGCAGTGCGTTTGGGTTCAGAGCTCACACACGAGTGGCATGTCTTTCCCAGGACTTTGTCCCGTTCTCCATCAGGGCCCTCTCCCGCCCCACTGTAATTGTGCTTCTTAAACAAATTACTGTTTGGTCTCCAGTATTTATCCTTACTGCCCCCCTTGCCTGACTTTCTCATTGCTTGCATGCTATTTGTAGTGGGCCAGATGCTCTTTAATTATGACCCCGTTCTTTCTTTTATTTACTTTTACTTGAAGGTCTTTCATGGACTCAAGATGCTTCTTTGGTTGTTTGTAAAGCAGCCTTGCATTTCGGAAAACATCCGAGGCTTCCAATTCTTCTGTTTTGACACTGGCTCCTCAGTCGGCTTACTTGCTTCTGAGCTTGAGGCCCCAGACCTGCAGCAGAAACTTAAAACTCCAGAGCATTACTTGTTAGGTAATGCGTATTTAATAGCTATTAGAAATGACAACTCCTGCTGTTGAACAGCTGTCAGGGGAGGCCCAGAAATGCCACGACCGCGGGAACAGAAAGCCTTCTCTCTGGGGGTTGCTTTCAGCTCCTACCCAGCTTCTGTGGAGGCTTGAGAAAAGAGAACAGGGATCTTGCCATTTTTCTCCTGTTAACTGGCAAAGGTCCCTACTACCCAGTCTCTCCTGGGGTTCCAACACTCCAGTTAAACTCGTCCTCATCCGTCACTGCTGACATTTACTGAGTTCCCACTCTGCGCCAACCACTGTACTAAGCAACCGCATAGCAACCCCATAGTTCTCTCATTTAACTATCGATAGCCCTGTTTTACGTACGACTACTATCCCCTTTTACAGATGAGGAAAATGAAGCACAGAGAGGGTAGGTAACTTGCTACAGAGCACTCAGGGAGCAAGTGGTAATGCTGGGATTCAAACCAGCCAGTCTGGCCCAGGCTACTGATACTAGACCATGACATTCGCCTTGGCGCTATGAGATGTAAGGAAGATGCACTTTGCCAGCGGTTTGTGTGGTGGTTGCGTGCCAGGATTTGGGTTTGAACCCAAGAAAACTTTATAGGAGAGGAAACTAGAATTTACTAAGTAGAACATGGCCAAGCCTGCATTCCAAGCAAAGTCCATCTGACTTTGGAGCCTACTGCCCTAAACCACTCTCCTCCCAGCTACCAGAGATGTTCCGTCTCCTCCCTCATCACACCATTTGCCCAGTCCTGTTTCGTCAGCCTCCACCGTGCTCTGCTCCATTTCTCCTCTCTGACTTCACAGTCACTGCCCTGTGCACGTGGCCACCAGCCTCTGTCTGACGCATTCCCCCTATTCATAGCGTCCGGCATTCTGCAGAGCTCTGGGGAGCAGGTCCTACTCTCTTCAAACACCTTCAGGAGCCAGGTGTCTCCCACAATAGCTACCAAACTTTGGTTTGCAGACGTTTCCATGAGGAAATTGTTACAAATGCATATTCCCAGGCTCGGCCCCCATGCCAGCCAATTCTGAATCCATAGGACTGGGCTGGGGCTCAGGCACATGCATTTTTAACAAGCCTCGCAGGGGGCTCTGATGCAGGTTGTCAGGGACCATATTCTGAGAATAAAAACATTCTTAGAGTGACATTCAAGGTCTTTCATGATTTCAGCTGCTTTTGCAACTGTTGTCTCCTACTAAAGCCCATACGCCATAGGTTCCGGCTACTTGTCATCCATAAAGCGTCATAGCCCTGCTTCTTCCTCTGTGCCCATGCTGCTGCTTCAGCTGGAATGTTCTCAGCAGTCCCAACCTTTCCTATCAAACTGCTGCTCACAGGTCCCCACCTCCCTGAAACACCCCTAGACGGGACCCTGCAGTCACACAGGGCTTGGCAACATCTTGGCAGTGACCCTTCCTCCATGCTGTGCCAGGTTCTAGCCGGGCGATTCCATCGGTTTCTCCTGCTGGATCACAAGTTTCTAGCTGTCCTCTTTATTACACCTCCTCACACCTGGTTTGTACCCGGGAAGCAGTGTGTGGTCTCTAAATGTTTGGTGATTTGCATTTAGGGGATGAGACTTGTAAAGATGAAAACATTGCCCGAAAACGTGCAAGAACCAAATGAGTGTTGGAGAACAGGGTTCTAATTTATCAGATTAATCGTGTGGTGATGATTCAGCCAACTTGGAGGCACAATTTAAATGAAGGGAAGGAGGGACGGAAGGAGAAGAGGAGGAATGAAAAAAGAAAGAAAAAAAAAAAAAAGAGTTGACCTTGGTCCCGCATTTTACATGCATTATCTCAGAAGAGCGCAGTGACTAAGAACGAAGGCGAGAGTTTGAATTTGCTAGGACTGAAGCCATGCTCCTCCAGTTAGATGTATCCATTTTTAAAAATTACTTAAACTCCGTGAGCCTCGGTTTTCTCAGCTGTAAAATGGAGGCAAATAGTAATACTACCTGTCGCACTGCTGTGAGGACTGAAAAGTAAATTCATGTCGAGTGTGTAGAACCGTGCTTGGCATGTATCAAATGCTCCATAAATGTTAGCTAGTATTGGTCTTCGTGAGTCTTTGAAATCACTGTTGTTCTCCTTATTTTACAGGAGAAACAGAAACTTAAGGAAAGTAAGCTACTGGCCCAAGGTCACATAGCCGTGTCTGACTGACTCCGAGCCTTATAGCCCTAATGGCCACAGAGGAGAGAGACTTGGCAGGAAGATCCCCTGAATGGAGGGCAGTGACCACTCCCAAAGCCCACGTGGGCAGCTCGGGCTGTCTGACTGTCCTGCTGGGCACTGCCTTTTAACCTGCTTTCCCCGTTAGTCACTCCCCTTGACAGACTTCTGCCTCAGGAAAGGAATGACAAGCCCCTTATCCCCTCCCTGCTGGTGGAGGGGTCGTCCCCACCACCCCAGAAACACCTCCCGCAGAACTTTCTTGGCACAGAAGCCCCCTCCCCCATTTTTCCACTGGCCTCACCTGTCAGTGAAAGACACTCAGGCTGCGCTGGTCCTCCCTTACAACAAGCACGGACATACCTTGTGTGTTGTTCCTTCAGATTCTCTGTCTTGCACTCCTGTCTCCCTCCGCTCCCCCAGCTCCCCTGACTATCCCCATTAATGCAGAAGGGCCAAGGGCCACTGTGGCTGCCACAGCACATTGTGGTTTGATGGCTGAAGCCCACCTCTCCTTCCTCCCACCCCTGACCTGAGAAAATGTGCAGGAATTCCTTGGCAGCAAGGGCCCAGGACAAGGGGCTTAAAGCAGATACACTTGGAAAGCACCTTGCAGAAAGGGACTGAGGCACTGTGCCAAGGGTTTTATATGATTATGTCATTTCATCTTCACAATGCACATCATTATCGTCTCCATTTCACAGCTAAGGAAACTGAGGCTCAGAGAAGGTAAGGCACTTGCCCCTGTACAGCATTAGAACCATACTCATCGAATCACCTGTTAATACACAGCTTGCTGGGCTCCCTCCAGAGTTTCTGATTCAGTCGGTCAGTAGGTCTGGAGTATTAGCCTCAGCCTGGGGAGCTTGTTAAATATCCAAACCCTCAGTCCCGATGAACGGAATCATCTTCTGACTCCAGCCCTTCTGAATCAAGATCTGCATTCCTATGGGATCCCCAGAAGACTTTTGTGCCATTCAGGTCTGAGTCTAGATAACGTTGCCCTTGAACTCTGCTGAGACTCCCCAAAGAGAGTTGTGACCAGAAGCAGCGACGTCACTTTGACCCCCACCCCAGCTCCCTGGCTCCCCGGCTCAGCTCGAGAGGCATGGAGGAGGCCCGCCTCCAGTGTGTGGAAGTTGCCGTCCCCATCATTTAGTGGCCTCCTGTGAGCCCATGCCTGCAGCCTCCAAAACTGTCATTCACAGTGCCCATGCTTGCTGTATTACCAAACAAATCATTTCCCAGGGCTTAAATCAGTCAGCCCTCCCCTAAGTTAAATTGCTTTGGAGACTAAAAAGGGGTTTTTTCCCCCTTTTTAAGCAACTAGGTAGGTTGCCAAGCAGCCTTAGGAAGCAGAGTGCTTAACCCTGGGGGAGCTTGCTGTCAATGTGGTGCAGAGTAGAAGTAATAGGGTTTTAGGAAAACCTCTGTATTGGTAAATAAGCCAGTGTTTAGAGAGGGCGTTGGCTGGGAGGGGTGACATGGAAGAGGGTGCTTTACCCTTACCTGTCCCTTTACAATGGGATGAGTCAGAATAATTCTTTCCTAATAAAAATGATAATAAAATCCATCTGTAGATTTCTTATTGTTTGCCAGGCACTGTATATAGCACTTTATAGACTTATCTCATTTCACCCTCTTAAAAACACAACGAGGTAGGTACCGAATTCTTGTCCCATCTTAAAGGAAATCAAGGCTGAAAATAGAATCTACTGTCACACAGCGAGTAAAAATGAAGGGAAATTCAGGCTGACTCCTCAGCCTACACTATGCCTGGCACTGCTCTACTGGCTGGGGACACAGCAGTAAATAAATAGACCCTCTAGGTCTTCCGGAAGCTTCCGTGCTTGTAGATAACAAGACACCAATAATTTGCAAACGCATCTCATTGCTTGAACTGCCGTAAGTGAATTCTGGACTTGAGCTGCAGAAAGGTTTATTGTGTACTGTAAAGAATTTAAATATTCATTATGTAATTAATGTTGTTTGGTCACACACACACACACACACACACACACACACACTCTTAGACGTTTCTTAAGAATAGCTTAAGCACTTACCGATTGAGAACTTTTATAACTCTCAAAATGGAGGCATCCCCATATCTCTACAGGTATTTTAAATGAATTGAATTAATCATAGGCTTAAAAGTCTCTTGCGATCTTCGTTAACTTCCCTGGGTTTAATTAAAACATCTGTGCACTTTTAATTTATCGATTCATCCAACTCATATGTCATGTTTTTAACACACCCCAGCATGCTCCGCATCATTTTTAACCCGATTTCCACTTAACTAAAGCAATTAAATTCACCCCGGATTAATTAAAGCATCCATACTTTCGTGCTTAAGTCAGCGTGTGTGTCTTTCCCCACATGGCTCCTGAATGTCAGAGATCTGACACACCTGATGAGTTTTTTGTCCTTCTGGAAATTCTTCCCTGAATCGCTTTCTTGCTTATTAATGTGCCATTTGACAGAACAGGAATGAGGAAGTTGGTGCACCTGAACTTTGGCCCTCTGAGCCAGAGACTCTGCCCCTGTCTGTCAGAAGCGCCCTCTGCTTTCTCCTTTTCTTCACGGGGGTCCTGCTGGATCTTGCCCCCACTGAGACCAACTAGCGCTGGAATGTTCCAGGCAGGAAGTGGGGGTTGCTGTTTGGGTCAGAGGTGACCATCGTGATCAGAATGGCTGGTGATCTTTGCATTTGTACTTCTATAATTGTTCCTTATTTCTGTTTTCCAACCTCCTCCCTCTTCCTACACCGACAGCCCTTTATCACCCTGTCCATTTAGTAGGGAGGGAAAACTGAGGCACAGAGGTCAACAGGTTTCTTGGTTGGGCACAGTGAGCCACGGAGCCATCCAGACAGTGACAAATCATCCCCAGCCCCTGAGAGCTAGTTTGCATTTCTGGCCCCACAGCTGTGTTTGACCGAGCCCATTTCCCCTCAGCCAGGGCGGTATTGATCCTTATCCGTCTTCTGAATGTTTTTTTTCCCCCAATCTAATAGGCCGGGGATTATTTCTCCTCATTATTTTATCTATATTTAATTAATGGCTAGTGAAGCTATGTGTCTTCTCATACTTTCATAGGGAATTTACATTTCTATTTATATGTTCTTTGCCTAGATTTTCATTCATTCGTCACTTTTTATCCATTTGGAAGAGCTCTTTGTGTATTTTGGATATCAAACTTTATTCTGTAAAATGTGTTAAAAATACGTCTTCCTGGGGTTGCTCATCGCTTAATTTTGTTTAGGGCATTCTTTGTAGCATAGAAGATGTAAATCTTATGTAATCAAACGCGATCTTCTTTTCCTTCTCAATCTCTAGAATTTATCTTCCTTACATATCCTCCTCCCAAGAAAGTGAAATTGGTCTTCGTATTTTTTCTAATGCTTTTATAGCTTTTTTTTTTCCTATTTAGATCTTTAATCTGTGCGGAATTTTTTTTTCACTTTCACTGAGAAATAATTAACATACATCACTGTAGAAGTTTAAGGCTACCATTCATCTTCTCATATAGATGTTCTTTCTCGTAAAAAGAAAAAGATAAAAGAAAACAGGAAAAAATTTTCTGTCCTTGTGATGAGAACTCTTAGGATTTTACCACCTTCACTACTGTCCTATATATCATACAGCAGTGTTCGCTGCAGTCCTCATGCTGTATATTATAGCCCCAGTACTTATTTATCTTATAATTGAAAGTGTGTCCCTTTTGACCACCTACCTCCAGTTCCCCTCCCCCTCCCACCTCTGGTAACTACAAGTCTGATCTCTTTTTCTATGAGTTTGCTTTGTCGTGTTGTTTTTCAGATTCCACTTGTAGGTGAGATCGCACAGTTTTGTCTTTCTCCACCTGACATTTCACTTAGCATAGTGCCTTCAAGTTCCATCCATATTGTTGCAGATAGTAGGATGTCCTCATTTTTTATGGCTGAATAATATTCCATCGTGTATATATACCATAGCTTTTTATTTTTTTACCCATCAGTGAACATTTAGACCGTTTCCATCCCTTAGTGGTTATAAATGATGCTCCTATGAATATGGGGGTGCAGATATCTTTTTCAGTTAGTTAGTGATTTTGTTCACTTTGGGGTATTCCCAGAAGTGGAACTGCTGGTTTACGGTGGTCCTATTTGTTGAGGATCCTTATACTCTTCTTCTCAGTAGCTATACCAATTTACAGTCCCACCAACAGTGCACACATGTTCCCTTTTCTCCACATACACACCAGCGTGTGTTATCTCTTAGAACGGTGGCCATTCTAACAGGCATGAGATGATATCTCATTGTGGTTGTAATTTTCTCTTAAGGGCTGGTGACGTTGAGCATCTTTTCCTGTACCCGTTGGCCTTTCGTCTATCTTTTTTGAAGGAATGCCTATTCAGATCCTTTGCCCATTTTTAAATTGGGTTATTTGCTTTTGTTTTTGTTTGTTTTTGCTATTGAGTTGTAGGACTTCCTTATATGTTTTGGGTAGTAACCCCTTATCAGATACATGGGGTTTGCAAATATTTATTCCCTATTGAGGGTTGTCTTTCACTGTGTTGGTGGTTTCTTTTGCTGTGGAGAAGCTTTTCAGTTTGGTGTAGTCCCACTTGTTTCTTTTTATTTTGTTCTTGTGTTTTAGTTGTCATATCCAAAAAAATCATAAGCAAGATCCATGTTAAGGGGTTTTGTTCCTATGTTTTCTCCTAGGGGTTTCATAGTTTCAGGTCTTACATTTAAGTCTTTAATCTATCTTGAGTTCATTTTTGTAAGTGGTATAAGAAAGGGGTCCAGTTTCATTCTTTACATGTGAATATCAGTTTTCCCAGCTCCTTCTATTGAAGAAACCATCTCTTCTCTAGTAAATACCCTTGGCTCCCTTGCCAAATATTAGTTGACCATATAAGCTTGGGTTTATCTTAGGACTCTCAATTCTTTGTATTGTTCTATGTGACTGCTTTTATGCCAGGACCATACTGTTTTGATGACTATAACTTTATAGTATAGCTTGACCTCAGGAAGTATGATATCACCTGCTTTGTTCTTTCTCGGGATTTCTTCTGCTATTTGTGGTCTTTTGTGAAACAAAATGCCATTGGAATTTTGATAAAAACTGCATTGAATCTATAGATGACTTTTGCTAATACCAGCGTTCTAACAATATTAATTTTTCCAATCCATGAGCACAGGATACTTTCTATTTATTTGTGTCTTCTTTGATTTCTTTCATCAGTGTCTTATAGCTTTCAGAATAGAGCTCTTTCTCCTCCTTAGTTAAATTTATTCCTAAGTATTTTACTGTTTTAGATGCTATTGTAAATGGCATTAGTTTCTTCCTTTTTAAAAAAATTTATTAGTGTATAGAAACACTACTATTTTTGAATGCTAATTTTGTATCCTGCAACTTTATGGAATTCGTCAGTTAGATCTCAGTTTTCTGGTTGAATGTTTTAAGATTTTCTCTGTATAAAATCATCTCATCTGCAAATAGAGACAATTTTACTTCTTCCTTTCCAATTCCATTGCCTTTTAGTTCTTTTTCTTGACTGATTGTTCTTGCTAGTTCTTCTAATACTTCATTGACTAGGAGTAATGAGAGTGGCACCCTTGTTTTGTTCCTGATCTTAGAGGAAAAGCTTTCAACCTTTCACCAATGACTGCAATGTTAGCTGTGGGCTCACCATATGTGACCTTTATTATGTTTAGATATGTTCCTTCTTTGCCTAATACGTTAAGAGTTTTTATCGTGAATGGATAATGAATTTTGTCAAATGCTTTTTCTATGTCTATTGAGATGGCATTATTTTGTTTCCTTTTATTAATGTAATGTGTCACATTAATTGGTTGATGTAGGTGAACCATCTTTGCATCCCAGGAATAAATTCCACTTGATCATGGTGAATGATCTTTTTAATGTACTGCTAAATTCAGTTTGATAGTATTTTGGTGAGAGTTTTGCATCTATATTTGTTAGGGATACTGGCCTATAGTGTTCTTTTCTACTAGGGTTATTTTCTGGTTTGGGTATCAGACAATGCTAGCCTCATAAAATGTATTCTCAGCCCCCTTGCCTGGGTGGGAAGATGAGGGGCCACTGCAGGCTACTCTCAGTTCCCCAAACAGGATCTCCAATTGGGATTTTTTGGAAGAGTTTAAGAAAGATTGGTGTTAATTCTTCTTTAAATGTTTGGTAAAATTCACCAATGAAGCCATCTGGTTCTGGGCTTTTCTTCACTGGAAGATTTTTTTGTTACTAATTCAATTCTATCTCCTTATTGGTAATTTGTTTATTCAGATTTTCTAATAATTCTTCCATCTCTTCTAGATTGTCCAGTTTTTTGGTGAATAGTTGTTCATAGTAGCCTTTTCTGATCCTTTGTATTTCTGTGTTATCTGTTGTAATGTCTCCTTTTTCATTTTTCAATTTGTTGATTTGGGTCCTTTTTTCTTTTTCTTGGTTAGTCTAGCTACAGGTTTGTCAATTTTGTTTATCTTTTCAAAGAACCAACACTTACTTTGGTTAATCTTTCCTATTGTTTTTCTGTTCTTTATTTCATTTATTTCTGCTTTAACCCTTATGATTTCTTCTGCTAACTTTGGGCTTAGTTTTTTATTTTCTGGTTCCTTAAGGCATAGAGTTACACTGATTATTTGGGCTCATTTTGCTTCTTAATGTAAGCATTTATTGCTGTAAACTTCCCACTTAGAACTGCTTTTGCTGCATCCCATAAGTTCTGATGTGTTGTATTTCTATATTCATTTGTTTTAAGAAATCTTTTTGCCCTTTAATTTCTTCTTTGATCAATTGCTTATTCAGAAGGATGTTGTTAAATTTCCATGTGTTTGCGAATTTTCCAGTTTCCCCCTTGCTATTGATTTCTAGTTTCATGCCACTGTGGTCCAAGAAGATACTTGGTATAATTTTCATCTTCTTGATTTCTCTACAACTTGTTTTGTGGCCTCACATATGGTCTATCCTAGAAAATGTTTTATGTGTGCTTCAAAAGAACGTATATGCTGCCGTTGAACAAAGGTTCTGTATATGTCTGTTAGGTCCATTTGATCATAGTGTTGTTCAAATCAGCTATTTCCTCATCGATTCTCTATCTGGATGATCTATCCATTGTTGACAATGGGGTATTAAAGTCCCCAACTATTATTGTTTTATTGTTTATTTCTCCTTTTAGCTCTGTTAGTTTTGCTTTATATATTTAGTTGCCCCAATGTCAGGCACATAAATATTTACAATTGTTTTTCTCGTATTGATGTATTGACCCCTTTATATAATGACTTTCCATGTTTCTTTTTATCATTTTTAAAGTCTCTTTTGTCTGATATAAGTATAGCTACTCTGCCTTTTGTTGTTGTTGTAGTTGTTGGTACTGTTTACTTGAAATGTCTTTTTTTCCATCCCTTCACTCTCTGTGTCTTTGAGGCTAACACAAGTCTCTTAGATAGCATATTGTTGGATTTTGTCTTTTTATCCAATCAGCCACTCTTTGTGTTTTGATTGGAGATTGTAATCATTTACATTTAAAATAACTATCGACAAGTAAACACTATTGCCATTTTGTTAATTGTTTTCTGGTTGTTTTGTAGATCCATTGTTCCTTATTTCTTAGCCTGGTATTTTTTTGTGTGTTTTGTTGTCTTTTGATGTCAGTATACTTAGATTTCTTTATTGTATTTTTTTTGTGTGTAATTACTACAAGATTTTCTCTTGTGTTTACTGTGAGATTAACCTAAAATATTTTAAATCTATGACACCCTGTTTTAAACTGATAACTTAATTTCAATAGAATTCATATATTTTACACTTTTCCCATTCACATTTTAGATTATTGCTATTACAGTTTACATGTTTTTTATATTATATATCTTAGAACTAGAGCTAGGGTTGTAAGTTAGCTGTGAACCACTATTACCATATTACAGAATCTAACTATATATTTGCCATTACCAATGAGATTTACACTACCTTCTTATGTTTTTATGGTGTTAATTAGCATTCTTTCACTTCCACTCACAAAACTCCTTTAGCATTTCTTGTAAGGCAGGTCTGGTGGTCATGAACTCCCTCAGCTTTTGTTTATTTGGGTAGGTCTTTATTCCTCCATTGTTTCTGAAGAACAGCTTCACCAGGTATAGAAATCTTGGTTGACAGTTTTATTCAATGTTCAGAATATGTCATCCCATTTTCTCCTGGCCTGAAAAGTTTCTGTTGAAACATCAGTTGATTGTCCTATGGGTATTCCCTTGTATTTTACCAACTTCGATTTTTTTTCTCTTGCTGCTCTTAAAATTCTTTCTTTGTCTTTGACTTTTGACAATTTAATTAATGTGTCACAGTGTAACCCTATTTAAGTTCAGGCTATTTGTGGTTTTTTCAGTCTCATGGATCTGGATGTCCATTTCTCTCCCTAGGTTTGGGAAGTTTTCAGCCATTATTTCTTTAAGTACACTTCCTATTCCTCTCTTTCTCACCTTCTGGAATTACCATAACGTGAATATTGTTGATTTTCATTGTGTCCTATAATTCCTATAGGCTTTCTTCACTCTTTCATTCTTTTCTTTTCGCTCCACCAACTGGGTGATTTCCATTGTTCTATCCTCCAGTTCACTGATTCTTTCTTCTGCATGGTCCAGTCTACTATTTTTGAAACTCTCTATTGAATTCTCATTCAGTTATTATATTTTTCAATGTGAGGAAATTTTTTTTGATGGTTTCTATTCCCTTGTCAAACTTCTCATTTTGTTCACACATCATTTTCCTACTTTCACTTGGTTGTGTTTTCTTGTAGTTTACTGAGCTTCCTTGAGAGGATCATTTTGAATTCTTTGTCTGACAGTTCACACATCTCCATTTCTTTAGGGTCAGTTATTGGAATTTTATAGTTTCCTTCTGTAGTGTCATATTTACCTGATTCTTTTGTGGTCCTTGATTCTTTATGGTGATATCTGCACATTTGAGTAATGGAACTCTTCTTCCAAATTTTATAGGTTTGCTTTGGAAAATACAGCTCCTCACCAGTCAGCTCATTTGGGCTTTCTGGGTGTGTCTAGTGGCAATGTCCTTGGGCAGGTGGGGCCTGCTATTATGGTCTGTTTGGAGGTAGGGCAACTGTTTGAGCCCTAAGGATAAGGCTGAGAACAGTTGAATGTGACTGCTGGCTTGCTTCTCTACCCAAGTGAAGCTATAAAATGAGCTCCATGGTTCCCTGGATTCTCTGGTCAGGCTTAATAAATGGTCAGGACGAGGTATTATAGTCAGTAATGGACAGACTACAAATTAGTTGAGGCAGCAGGCCAAGACCCAAGGTTTGTACAGTTTATTTTTGGGGAGTTCAAATCAGGCCAGAGTATTCACTGAATTCTCTGGTCATATGAGGCCACTCATTTTGCTGTTTAAATGCCACTGTATGTAGTGTTGTTGAATGGGCTATGTAGCTTCCCATGTGTTCTGGTCAAGTTCCTTGGTCACACAGGCTGAAGGCTATACTCAGCAATGAGTAAGGCTACAAATTAGATTCCCTGCCAGGGAACTTTGGGGGAAGCTGCTTTAAAACCGGTAAAACTCTTTGTTGTCTTAACGCACACCGACTTGTACTCCAAGTTCCAGGGCCAAACAGGTCTACTGGCTTTGCTCTGCAAACTGTTGGCTCTGTCTGCCCTACTCTCAGCTCTAGCACCACTGGGCTGTACAGCTTTCATATTTTTTTTGCCAGCCCTGGTATATAGGGCCAAAAGTCACACACCACGGTGCATGGGGCTGTGTCTCAGCCCCCTTGCCTGGGTGGGAGGGGGAGGGACTGCTCCAGGCTACTCTTGATTTCCAAACAGTCTCCCCAGGTGGGAGAGGCTGAGAGCTACCTTCAGAGTTGGCTATGAATTAATTCCTTTACCTGTGCATAGCACAGAAACCCTCCATGTCTGGTACTAGCTTTGCTTTGGGGGCAATCAGCTCTTCCTGTCTGTCCCTTAACTCAAGCACCATTGGGCTACACTGCTTCCAGGAGTTGTCACCAGGCCTTCCAGATGGGGCTGGAAGACCCTCTACATAGTGGGTAGGGCTACGATTCAGCTCCTTGCTTGGGTATGGGCAAACTAGGTTCTAGAGCCCACAGAACTCCTCATTTAAAGACCCACATCAGGCAGGTCTGCTTCCCACCAAGTCCCCTGGTCAGAGTACATCCCCACCTTTGTTTTGCAGATGAGCAAAAATGCTGGTTGGGCTACCCTTTGGGTCCTCCAGGTATGAGCTTGCTCTGCCAAGATCCATGCACTAGCTGTGGCAAGCCTTTCCCCATGCTCCCTCGCAGTCAGATTCCCAGTGTTTGGGATTCCCCTACAATCCCCAGTGGATGGGATTCCCCAGCAAACCCCTGCAATTCCCCTGAGATCAGAGTCGGGGCTCCCACATAGCAACCCACAATGGTGGGGGATGGAGATGGTTGTTCCCCAGGTTCTTTTTTCCCCCAGGTTCTTTTTTCCCCGCTGGAGGAGCCGAAGGCTCAGGGAGCTGTCTCCACGTGGTGCTGCCCTGGCATGGGGGAGAGGCCATGCCGTCCAATGTAGCCATTTATTTTACTTTCTACTACAGTCTGTCTCTGAGTTACAGGAGGGCCTTCAGCCTCACCCCCACGTTCTAGGATTCTCTCAGTGGTATCTTGTTTATGAATAGTTGTTAGTTGTTCTTCCTGTGAAAGAGAACAAAGTCAGGGAAGTGGTGACATCGCTCTGGAATTTGAATACAACATTTTTTAACACAATGTTCAGTAGATGTTAAGCTTTATTGTTACCACGTAGATTGCCATTTGCAGGGACCTAGCAAGAAGTGAAGCCTGTCTTTCCTAACACATTATGCTCAGCACCAAGCTAATTCCACAATCGGGGAAGACCACGGGGCAGCAGTGTTGGTGTTAAAGACACTAAACTTTGCAAGCTTTGCCTTTGTAACCCAAATATTACGTCCTCAATTGCTTCAGGAGAATCACAGCATCTTTATTTCTACATCACTTTTTTCCAACCACCTAACCCAGCTACTAGCACATATTAGGTTATTCATAAATATTTATTAACTAACTGGGAAGTAAGGCCACCAATTGTTAGTGCTATTTTGACAATTTCCCCAGATTACTAGGTTCAAGTATTCTCAAGTCTTTTTTCCACAGAGGCTTTCAATCAGATTTCAAATAATTTTTAAAGGCAAAATAGTTGAAATTCCCTCTGTACATCGGGCCTGGCCTATAAATGACTTGGCAAGATGCAGATGTTTTCCCTCTGCCTTATGATTCAGCCTTTTCAACATCTCTACATTTTCTCCAAGTATCCCCTCTACTGCAAGCTCCAGGTAGATGGGATTTGTTTTACCTAAAACAGCAGACCTGGGTGGCTTGTCCTGTTACTTCCCACTGAGTAAATAACACTGGTAATTCATTTCATCCCTTACAGAGAACTTTGGGAGAGAGGGGAAAAAAAAAAAAAAAAAAAAGCTCCAGCTTGATCATTAAAATGAGTTTTACATCATTTAGGTGAATCTAAATTGTGCCTTTTTTTTTTTTTTTTTGTCATCAGCCTGTTAAGTCATCAGTCGTTAGTGGCAGTGGTAATTTATTTTTCTTCTGCATGAGTCTTAGAACTTCCATCTACTAGAATTAGTAAAACAAGAATAGTCATCTTGTATAAACATTTTAATTAATTTTAAGTAGTAGCTTGAATGCATAGTGTTCTGCTCCTGTAAGTCGTAGGAAGAGGAGAGAGAGGCAGGGGCATAAAACATTCCATATGTGATTCCAGAACCACCTCCCACCCACAATCAGAGAAGATTAGGGGAAGAAGAAGATGAGCTCTTTCCATTAGTATTATTTGATAATCTTGTGGTGGTGGTAGTGGTGGTGGTGGTAGTGTGTGTGTGTGTGCGTGCGTGCAAATGCATGTGTACATCTGAGACATACTGCATTTTCAATTTTATTAACCTTTGCAGTCAATTTGGAGACTTAGTCTGGAATTTCCAGAAGGAACACCTGTCTGTTGTAAACTGTGTGTCAGCTATTGCTCTGAGTCCTTGCACACATAATTGCACTTAATGCTCCCATCAGCTTTGAAAGACAATATTTTGAAGGTAAACTTGGGTCTCAGAGAAATGCAGTAATCTGGCCCAAATCCCAAAACTGGTAAGTGACAGGTCAATTTTTAATCCCAGATCTTTCTGACATCAAAATCCTTGTTCTTTCCAATTCTCTTCTATATTACCTCTGGGTAGGGCGTGTGGGGTCAGGAGTTGTTTGTCCTATAACCTGACAGAAAAAATCATGTAGATTTCATGATAGTAAAAATGCAAGAAGAGCTAATACGAGAGATCCCCACTTCACATTCAGCCTTTCAATTGAAGATAAGGCTGAACCTTACATACTGTGACGCTCTGGGTTGAGTTATGTCTGAGCATGAGTCAGTTACTCCTGAGGGATGGTGCTCCGTGCAGGTCAGCCCAGCGGCCACAAGAAGGCTCGCTTCTGGCTTTTGCCCTCTGCCCCAATGGCAAATGGATTACTAGAGAAATTCATTCCCTCTTTAAGCTGCTTCCACTTTTTTATGTGGCATCAGCCAAGCCCATCCAGTGCCCTGCTTTCCAGAAAACACCACGGAGTTGTGCATTGTTTACCACACTCCTGGGGAGCACACAGCAAACATATTGAAAGAAGGCTGCATTTAGAATGTGGAGAATTCTCTGACCTCACTATTCTCCATTTTTCCCCTGAGTAATTTAAGTAGGTCACATTTTAAATTTGATTTCCCAGGCACCTGGTTTTAAATAAAATCCATTCTTACCTCCTAGACAATCCTGATTTTTCGCCACATGGAGTTTATGCAGAAGAAAAACAGTTTCAATAAGAATAAATAAAATATTATAACTGTACTTCATCAATTAATAAAGACAGTACTTATTTGCTCCTTATTTTCTACCCTCTTCCACTCTTTGAGAGGAAAGAAGGTGCAGTGGGAGCCCAATGGTGGGGATTTGATGTAACTTTCTCTGCTGTTCATGGCAGCTTGTCCAATACAGAATCCTCAAGTCAGGAACCGCGCTTGGAAGCTCATTCCACTACATGTGTGGCTGCCCTTCTCACTAGTTTCCTACTTCAGTGGGCGAGAGTAGAAGTGGGGTAAGAAATGATGCCAATTCTGGTCTTCCCAGCAGAAGAGATACCTTTAGTGTTACCTAGATCAGAAACGGAAAGCAGATTTCCTCTGGAATGCCAAGTCTGCCTTCTTGCCGGTCTCAGCCTGGGCACTGCGTTGAAGGTTTTGAGGCTCTGTCTAGGTTCTGGGTGACAAGATGCCATGATCATGATCACTTGATGATGTCTGCAGAGGTGCAGGAAGGGAGAATAGTAGTTGGTGTGCACACATTTGCCATTCCTGGCATAAAGCTTAGCATGTTTCGTGAGGAACTGACATGGAACAAATTTACTTTGTCTTCAAAGCCCTCTCAAAACATTGCAAAAGCCCATAATTTTTCTCATGCTTGTTCATATTTGCACAGTCCCTAACCTGAATCTTGGGCACCCTGGGTTGAAAGGTTTTTTCTGCCCTCTCTTAGACCATCAGTATGGGTAGCAACTTTGTCCAGATCTCTGTTTATGTATCCTGGGGATAGAAAGCATGCTCCCTGCCTTTAACGAGAGTCCATCCAAAATTCCATATGTGGCTTTGATGTTCTCACTTTTGATCTCATTATTGTCCTCTGCTAGATTCAGAAGGATAAGAATTCTGAGAATTATACCCTAAATGATTTTCACAACTGTTGTATTCGAAAACGTTTTCGGGGGGAGGGGGGATATCCTGCAATCATACACCAACTGTTGAGTTGTTTTTGTTTCAGGTCAGTTTACAATTAAGTTAAAACATGCACTTCCCCAGAAAAGGCACCCTGAGTGCAGCATGAGGTCTACTCCAGAAACTGGTTTTTTTCCACATCTTTATAATCCATTTAGTGCTTGCCCATAACCTCCCTATTTGAGAATCTCTAAATATCAGGAACATAGGAGGAATATTTACTTACGTCAGCATCGATGAATGCAGAGCCGAAAGGAAATCAGCGATGTGATGAACGTGGTCCTGTCCTCAAGGAGTGTACTAGAGCCCTGGGAAATTAGACGCTCACAGAAGGAAAGCCAATTGTTATAAAAATGAGACAGAAACCTGACAACAGGGGATGACTGAAGATCCAGGGTGGCACCACTGACTACAGCGACATCTGATTAGATGTGCCGCTGCTTCACGGACAGGGACAGGTGTGGGCTGTACGCACACGCGTACATATGCATTGCAAATCACACGTGAACCAGGAGTCACTGAAACATCCCTGTTGGTCATTCCTGAAGGTCCCTGAGTGCCAGTTCCATAGGAGGGAGTCGCATCCTCCTTTCAGGCCCAAATGAGAAACCTGGTTGGAAATTTAGGTTCTTTACAAACTGATGCTGAAATGTAAAGCCCAAAGACTGAAGGTGACCACTAAAATCCCACTCTTGATCTCTGGAAGGGGTGAGTTGGCACGATTAAGGTGAAACTGGTGAGAACCATTGGCGATCTCATACCAGATGGTTCTCACTGATTCTCAGCTTTCTTCCTATCAACAGATGTGGGAGAGTCCCAGCCAAGACAGGAACTGCAGGAGGTTTCCTGTCTTCCACTTGCCCTCCCCTTCCTGCTCTTGTTTCCAATAGTCTAGGCGTATTGAGTCTATAGTTCATTACACTGTCATGCTTTGAGGTAGGCAGAGGGATACCTCTGTCTAGATAAGGAAACTAAGGCATAAAGAGATTAAGTGTGTCAACCGTGGCCCATCCCCCTTCCTTTTTAATGGATATCAACTTGTCAGGAATAGGAGCCGACTAACCAGAGGGTAAAATACTCAGCAAAATGGGATCCGATCCCCTGTGCCACCAAAATAACGCGCGCGTCCATGTAGCTTTATCAAGGGTACAGCTGAGAATTGGACCAACCTGCTTTCCAAGGGGGCTCCCCCTCTTTTGAGCTTTCTGACTGGGGCCACCAACCCGACCAGTCTGTACCTCATGCTTAAAATGGGCATCAGGATTCTAGCCTCCACCTCCTCGAATAATTACGATGGTTATGTAATAAATTGCACATAGAGCATTCGAAGCTCTACCTGGCACGTAACACGCATGGAATTGGTGATTGTTATTAGTAGCATTTTTGTGGTTGTCATTGTGATGGTTACTGTTTATTTGAAGTCGGCTCTGCACCTCCATGGCCAGAGTCCCCAGCCCAGAATATTGCAAGCAAAGCTGAAATGCCAGGTGGGCTCTGCCTTCTTAGATGGACTCAGCTCTTCAGGCACTGCCCCCTGTGACCTGGTGCTCTGTCTCTGGTTTTTGCAGCTGCCTGCCCCGTCCTGTGCAGTGGGAACGGACAATATTCTAAAGGGACGTGCCAGTGCTACAGCGGCTGGAAAGGCGCGGAGTGTGATGTGCCCATGAATCAGTGCATCGATCCTTCCTGCGGGGGCCACGGCTCCTGCATTGATGGGAACTGTGTGTGCTCCGCGGGCTACAAAGGCGAGCACTGTGAGGAAGGTAAGCGCCGCAGGGCCAGCCTGGGCAGCAGCAGAGGCAGGAGGCGTCTGCGGGCCCAGACTTTTGCTGATGAGCCCAATCCAAGGCTCCGCATTTTGCAAAGGAAACGTCAACATTTTGTACAGAGAACTTCAAACGCCTTTGCTTTTGTAGACTTCTAAGGTGTAGAAAACACAGCCTGTGAAGTGGTTCTGGAAGGAATGCTTTCTTTTATCCTTCTTTATGTTAATTAGCTACTTTTCCTCTTTAAATTGCTTTCTCTGCCTTTGTCTTTCTGCTCTTTGCCTGTAACGCCTCCCCCCCTTCCTGCTCCTTCTTTTCCTTTTTTTCTTTCTTCCCCTTCTGCTCTCGTCCTGCGTCTTTTCTTTGCTTTATTTTAAATCCTCTGATTTGGGAATTACTAAAGATATCCAGAAAAAAACCCAAACAAAACAAAACAAAACACAAGAATCCTTAATCTCCCTGTCTCCCTATAGCTGTCTTTTTTTTTTTTTAACTATCCCTGGTAATCTAGTACCCACATATGTCAGTGTACATGTTAGCAAAAATTAATATCAATAGAAGGCAGTCAAACTTGAAAGACAATAGGCACCCATGTCATTTAGACACATTGTAGGTCACATGATCCCGGTTACCTAAATCAGAATTAGAAGAGGGTGGGGGTGTAGCACAGACCTGGAATTCGGTGAATTCTGAAGAGCTCAGTATAATATGCATTGAGGTGGCCTCTGGCACCCATGGGGAAAAGTTAGGGGTATAATCAGATGAATTCAGTCTGAAAAAAACATGATCAGAAATGAGAATTGGTGATCAGGAAGGGGGCTTGGAGGAGGGAGTGCAGGGATAGAGAGAAAGAGCCCCTCTCTGAAGGTGATCAGAAGCCAGCTTCTACTAGTTCTTGTCACTCTAGTTAGTGCTTTCAGAAGAGTTATTTGGTACCAAGGTGTTGGGACCTATAAGGCGAGGGAACTCCACCAAACTGCCTATCAGCCTTCCCTCTCTGTGTTTGTGCTTCCGGGGGATGGTCTCTGGTTGTCCATCTGTTGTTTCTCTTTATCTAAAGCATCTAGCAGAGTTGCTAGGAAGGCACGAGCCTTGGTGCTGTCCATCCTGGCTCACTCCCCAGCCTGTGAATTGGCTCAGCTGGTCTCTACCAGCTGAGTAGCTTTCCTTTATGTCTGTCTCCCAGGCACACGACCCCATACAACTCCCAGTGGAAAAAGAAGCGTCAACTCACCCAACAAACTAAGGGAAAAAGTGAAGCCCACTGCCTACCCCATACGAAACATTTTGAGAGGACCGTGCAGGGTACCCCCCCCAAGAAAAGACTCTGTTAGGCGCAATATCCCGTGTTCTCTCTCAACTTCTCCCTGCCAAGCTGATAAGAAGAGACCTCAGGTGCTATGAGGGTCTCACATGTGAGTGGGTCTGATCTCCCACCCCATTACGTTATGGATCTCCAGTGTTCTGTAAAAATTAACCAGTCGTTACAGCGTTTACCGCAAAGTAATGACAGTAACTTACCCTTAGTAACATGCAAAAGCTGCCTTCCCAAAATCTCCCATTTCATAGTTTTTAGAACTCTGGCTACAGAGAGTCCACTTCCATGACATTATTCTTCTAGGATTTTCCAATACATCAGTGGTAATGCCCTTAATGGGACCCAGAAGTCTGACCCCCAGATCTTCATTTGCTCAACACTCTGTATATTTTTTCCTCTATTATAAAAGGTAGCCTCCCCCCATCTGCATCACAAAACCAAATTGGGAGTTTGGATGGAGGAAGGACTGATTTAATAACCCTGCTTGAAAGGTTAAAGTTCTTAAAGATAAATGGATTGCAGAAGGCAAAGCTGCATTTGCTGAAAACATGGGAGAGGCCAATAATATGACAAGAAAGGTTAAAACGACCTTTTGCATACATCATTTGGCGAGAACAAAATGATAGAGCAATGACATTGCCTGTCTTAGAATTTTTTCCCTCCAGTAAAGATTGCTCATATCTGTATGAGTAGAATTTCAAGTGATTTCTCAACTTTCTTACTCTCCCAACCCGTCTTATTTAAATGTTCCGAATGAATTAACCATCCAGCAAAACAAGGAAGCCACGTGGATCATTATGAAGGGATGAAATCTCCTCTATTGATTTCTGCTTCCCAAAAAGAATGAACCGAGGTGATTCATATGCTGTTTTCAAAATAGGAAATGGAATCAGAAAGTCTGGATCAGCATTTTTTCTTCCATTTAGCTTTTTTATTTCTGATATTCATCATAGTCATAACGTTCAAACAATTTACCTGAAATGGCCATGGCAACGAAATCAATAGTTGCCGTCCTCCATTTTTGCTGCATAAACATTGTTGTACTATTAACAAATTTCCACAAGAAAATGAAAGAACGGATTCCAGAGGTTTCATTCAATGATGTCTGGGGGAGTGGGAAGGTGATGAGCGAGGAATTGACATATTAGTTTAAGTCAGCCATGTTTTCATGTCAGTTTCAGGGTTGAGTCATTTTTCAATGACATTTAACTTCATAAATGTAATTCATGGTTCTTCAGGGGTTTATAGTACATATTGTTGGTAAAACTCCTTGACCTCTTTTTTTATCCTTAGGGATAGAAATTGCATTCACAACCCTTTTTTGTCAAATCTACAGAGGACCCAAGACTAAATGAGTTCTAATGATTTCAGCTGCCAGGGGGCTGGTGTTGTAAGGCACATGGTACTTAGCTGGTAAAGGCCACTGTCCCCCTTTTAAGTATAACACTGTTTCTATTTATAAAGCTTCGTAAAATGCCACAGTCCCTCCTGCCTGCTAAAGACTCTAAGGACGTGGCCACAAGACCATCTTATGAAATTGGAACCAAATTTAAAATTCATAGTGAAACTGCTCTTCTTAAAGTCTGGATTTAGTTATTCCATCAGCTGCTGTAATTATATAGCACAAAGGGCATATTTACTGGTATAACTGAAAGGGTTAGCTCATAGTTCTAGATATAATAAATGATTCTTTGGATGACATTCTACTCCTGGGCTAATAAATCCCAGTGGATTTTCCTCGTTTCTTCGTATTACAATTTAAGATAGAGAAGAAAAAGCTAATTTATCTGGAAGAAAAATGACATTCTCTCTTTTGCTTTTTTGGGGGGTATATTAGCTTTTATTTCATCCTTTTAAGAAAAAGATTATGATATACTTTTTGAATTTTTTGAAAGCTCCTAGCTGTTGGCACCTCACCAAACATTTTAAATAGCTAATTATATATGGAGAATAATTTTTGAGACACATAGCACCTGAGATATCTTTGTGTCTATTTTGATTTTGCTGTTTTAGAAAAAGGGACAGAGAAAAAACTACAAGCTTGGGATTTTCTTCTATTAGAAGAATATGGACAAGATTGATTCTGAATGAATTAGTTCATATCGTGCAGATCCCAGAATCCTCCCAAAAGCAAGAAGTTGTCAGCATCATTTCTTTCTTGTCAGTTCTTCATGAATGTTTGTCTCACTAACGACAAATGCTTATAGCAAAGTCTGCCATTCATTTCTGTATCAACTGTGTACTGAACACCTACTATATTTTGTTACCCATGCTAAGCATGAGACAGACACCAAAAGCATTGCACAGCCTCTTTGTAAATGTCTTCTGTGTTTGAAACTTTCGATTCATTTACCTCCAGACGTGCTCCACCATCCTGAGCAAATTTGAAGATATGAGAAAGGGTTCATATCATCAGAAGTTATAGTCCCCAAGACAATGAATACAACCTTAAAGTGATTGCAACCAGAACAACTAGCATCATCATAAACATCTCCAACTAATAATAAATCACTGAAATTCTCCTTTCTGAGAGTGTATTTTTGATTTCTGTTAAATCAATGGCAGCTTCTGTTTCCCCATGGCTCAACGAGTTTTGAGTTGGTTTTCATAAATAATATCTTCCTGAGAAGATTCAAATGGATCAGCTCAGAAACATCTCTTTACACTGAAAATTCTTATTGTTGCCTCAAGGGAGCAATGCTCTTTGGAAACTTCATGGGATACTGTGATTTCTAATAAATCCAAGTTCCTGAAGTGTGATGTCCCCCAGAATGAAATAGTTCGTGGCATGGATAATCTAAATAATGTCCTATTTAGAGCCAAGATATCATCGATTTTAAACCCACCATTATCTTGTATGCCATAAGAAGAAAAAAAAAGAATTGAGACAAAAAGCTGGGACCCCAAAGGGTTGCCATCTCGGTGTTGTGGTGAACTATTTAGAGGCCAAAAATCTTGCATGTTTCAATCTTGGCATCAGGCAGAGAGAGAAATCAAAATGTCTGAGGATTGGAACTACAAGATGGCACGCATTCACATGAGGGACTCAATTTTACCAGAAGTGTGGTCCAAGAAACCTCAAGAAAGGAATTTAAAGTGGCCTCAAGCTGGCTGCACCCCCAGATGATGGCAGAAGCAAATGCGTTACTCTAGGCCGAGAGGCCCGATTTCAAAGCTGTTAAAATGAGGAAAATGTGTGTGTCTTAAATAAGGAGATGAGATCTGCCTGTTTCTCTGATCCACAAGACAATATCGGAGCTATTTGCAGGACCACCATTTGCCATTCAGACCCCACAGTGTGCAGTGACCTCTTCTCCAACCGTCGCTGTGTCATTTTCTAGGAACACTGAAGGAAGTTGGTCCTCCTCGACAAAGCCCTGTTTGCCCAACTCTGAACCTGGGTGGATGATGTCCAAGGTTTGGGGTCACATTCCCTGGCAAATGTCCTGTCTTTGGGAACTGGTTTTTGCCGCTCTCACCTCTCCTCACTCTGAGTGGAATACACAGCGAGCATCTTCATGGTGCCTTCCGGATGCATATCCACTCAGCATTAAGACGGCCAAACGACCAGACCATGAAACTGCCACACATGACAATGACCAAAATCTGACCATTAGGTCCTCTGACCGACAGTCTGAGAGGGTGTCAGTGCCACGGCCAGAGACTCCCCCATTCAGGCCACTCCTGATTAGCTGTAGGACAGTCACCTCTTTGGGATCATTTCCACACCCAACTTCACCTCTTCTGTCCTGCTCTTTTACCAACTCCTGCTGCAGATGTGTGTTCCGAGAATGAAACCTAATTTTAGACTTAGCCTAAGTGACATTTAATTAGGAAAGTGACTCATTTATGAGTTTCAGTGGTTTTCTTTGTAATCCTTTGTTACCTTCTGAAGGCAAGTATTAGTGAAGCTAGAATGAGCCTTCTTTTCTTCTCTGATAGTGAAGGATAATTGGGCTTGGGGATACATGTAGAGATATCACCAGTATTCATGTCCCAGGCTCAGAGGCTCTGATATGATTTAATGAAGGCACTAACGTCTGTAAGTACAAGGCTCTCAGCATTGAATGGCACACCTCTCTATCTGGTTGCTCCTAACTCTGCTTGAGAAATCCCCTCCTTCTCTTACCGTCTCTTCAAGTTTGAGATTCGGTGTCTTGGGAAATAAAAAAGTCTTGAGTTTTTTATGGGTTGTTCTTCAAGAGACCATGTAAGTATTACCTGGGCTCCTCCATTTGCTTGTCAGGGGATAGGAGTTAGTGAATTACCGATTTCTTCAGCAGCAAGCTGACATCTCGTGGCTCATCCCCCATGAGTGATCGATACTCTTCCTCTTTGTTTTGTTTTGTTTTTTTTTCAGTTGATTGCTTGGATCCCACCTGCTCCAGCCATGGGGTCTGCGTAAATGGAGAATGCCTCTGCAGCCCTGGCTGGGGTGGTCTGAACTGTGAGCTGGCACGGGTCCAATGCCCAGACCAGTGCAGTGGGCATGGCACGTATGTCCCCGACACGGGCCTCTGCAGCTGTGATCCCAACTGGATGGGTCCCGACTGCTCTGTTGGTAAGCCAAGAGATTTCCTCCTCGCTTTTCCCAACATTCATGCCCTGTGTTCCTTCCGTGAGCCCAAATGGATGGGAATCTACTCTTCACACTTAGCTTGGGATGAAGGGACATAGGCTAATTGCATAGTGCCTTTCTTACTCTGTCTTCCTCGGTCATGGAGTCTGTGATCCTGAGAAACAAACTAACAAAAACACCGCAGGTTCTCGTGCCTCGTTTCTTCCATCACTACAAATGGATGAGGGGCCCAGGAGGGAAGCTTCCATTTGCATTATAGGTTTTCTTATGTACACTCCCTCAAGGTACCAGAACACAAAACAGAACAATTCAGTCCCAGACAAACTGAATGGAACGTCCTATAAAACAGAAAAGAGGCTCCCTCGGGGTGCCGTGTGAACATGTTATAAAGCTCCGCAATACTCCAGTGACAGGAAAATAATGAAGTTATGCTGTACACTTTATTTTCCTAAAATTAAGAGTATGTGTCTTACCTCCCGAGTGACCCTAAAATGGAACGGTTCAACAGTTCAAGCCAGTCCCAACCTACCCGAGAATGGTTCCGTTCGCAGTGACAAGTGCCTATCCAAGCAAGCGATCATCATTCCGCCCCCTTCCTCTGGGTAGTGAGACAGCTGTCAGATTGCCATGGCAATCAGGAAGGGAATATATGTGAAGCTTTGCCTACAATGGGAAAGAAATGAATATTTCATTCCAAGAGAAAAAAAAAAGAGGCAGTTAAAATGGGCTATTTTGAGACATCTTCTCAGCCCACTCGCCTCTGGCTTCAACGCTGATGCCAGTGGTCCAGGCCACACTCTGCAGGGGGTGGGGGAGGAGGAGCCCTAGATCCAAGGCCCTGCCGTGCTGCCGATATGCTGTGTGACTTTGAGTGAGTCACTGCCCCTCCCGATTGGGTGTTCCCTCCCCTGGCATGATGAGCCATGCCTCCCTCAGCAGTCTGTCGTAAGGATGAATGTCTGGCACGTGCTTGTCCTCGAGTGAGAGGTCTGGAATGCCAGAGAGTGTTTATCTGTCTGTCTGTCTCCTCCCCAAGCACATAAGACTTTGAGCTCCTTTGAGAAAGAGGCTGTGTAAATGCAGCACGATTATAGCAGTCATCGTTGCCCCAAGGTGCCGACAGGGCTTATGGGCGGGTTTGCAATCATCGTGGGCATGGAGCTGCGGGCGTCCCGAGTGGCCTTTGGTCAGGTCAGGCTCTCAACAGGGTAAATATCCCAGCTGGCCAGGGAGGCAGGATCCACGTACATCTTTCCAGATGGCACCTCGTACGTAGCACTGCCAAACCGGACGGCCGTTGTCTGACCTCCACCTGGGGGGGCCTCGAGCTCTAGAACAGTGGTCCTCGCCCTCCAGTGCATGTTGAAACCACCCAGAGGGCTTGTGAAAATGAATTTCTGAGCCCCATTCCCAGAGATTCTGATTCAGGAGGGCCAAGCAAGGCACAAGAATTTGCATTTCTGCCAAGTCCCCGGGTGACAACGATGCTGCTGGTCGACGGACCCCACCGTGAGAACCACTGCTCTAGAAACTACGGAACAGTTCATATCCCGCCCGGTGGAGGGACAGGCCTCCCCAGAGGACACACCTGCTGGGCCTTGGTGCCTGCTCCAGGGACCCAGGCCGTGTGTGTGGTCTGGCGCTCAGCAGAGGGTTTTGCCAGCTGTGGTGTTGAGCTGTAATCATTGTTTTTCTTCCAGAAGTGTGCTCAGTAGACTGTGGCACTCACGGCGTCTGCATCGGGGGAGCCTGCCGCTGTGAAGAGGGCTGGACAGGCGCAGCTTGTGACCAGCGCGTGTGCCACCCCCGCTGCATTGAGCACGGGACCTGTAAAGATGGCAAATGTGAATGCCGAGAGGGCTGGAATGGTGAACACTGCACCATTGGTAGGCAAACGGCAGGCACCGAAACAGGCACATATTGCTTTATTTTCATAAATCGTAGATCTATAGTGATGGTCGTGCATTGCAACTGGCTGTTCCTTCAGGGACACGAGTGCTCTACAACATTCCTGCTGCCTCTCCAAATCGTCAGGGGGGTAGGCAAGGGAAAAGCAAGATTCCCGACTAGAAAACGCTTTCCCTTCTTTCCAGAATTCCAGATTGGGAGGCAAGGAATAAACCAGATAAAATCCATTCAAATGACTGATCTGGGGAGGGAGAAATGCACAAGCATGGGAAATTGTCAGGACCTGGAGGTTTCGAGCACCCCCCCACCCCATGACTGTGTTCTGCAAGTCTCCCCTTTTTGAATACTCTCCCCGCTGGCTGGATCACTGGATCCCTGCTTGCTGGCAACAATTGGATTCACTTATTTTAGACGAGGTTAGATGCAGGCAGGACTCCCAAGTTTCCTGGGTAGCCAGGGACCACCAGAAGAGGTCTGAGCACCCTCTTGCTGTCCCAAGAGAAGGCGTGGTCCCTGGCCTCCCAACCCTCCCCCATCACTGCCGCTATCGTTCAACGCTCTCCTCTGGTCCCACGTCATTCTCACTCAGCCACCTTTCTGCATAAGTTTCTCAACTGAGATTTTTTTTTTTTTTAAGGTTGTTTTCTCTCTTGAGAAGTAATAGTTTCCAAGTTTCTTCAGTTTTGCTTTTGATTGCTTTTTGTCACTATTGTGATTCAGGGTAGGATGATACTGGATTGAATGTACCCAGTTATCTCCTTTGAGGAGATGGGAACCAACTGCTCTTTGGTTTTCCACATGCCTCAGACAGTCAGAGTGACCAAGTTGTCAACTTGAGTATCATTTTACCTCTAGTTTTTGCTTTTGCTAGATAGAGTTCATTGCAGAGCTGGCCACTCCACTTGCTTGCAAGGAAATTCTCAGAGACGTTTCCAAACAAACTACTGACTTGCCCCCTTCAAGCTACCTTTGAATCTAGCCATCGAGTTTGGGGCCCTCCCCTCTGTCCTAGCCCTACCACCCCAGCCCCCAGATTGGCTACCTGGAGGGAGAGACGGGGTTAGGAGCCTGTCCAGGGCTGACTCATGAGGTCAGACGCAATTTCCCATGCGGTTCATTTGCGTGGTGAAGCAGAGATCAAGTGGGCTGTGCGTTAGATTTACCCCGCTTCCATCTGATTGGGCATCCGAGGGGCAGCATGCCAATCCAGGCCACGACGATAGCACTGGGACCCTGCCGGGACAGTCTGTTGGCAGTGAATTGTTTTTGCAATCTCTCAATGATGGTCCAGATCCTGCTCCCCGGCAGCTGCTTTCATCTTCTGTTCCCTGCAGAGTCTGGGGGATAATTCAGAAAACTCTGGAGGGAGGGATGCGCATGGCCCACTACTGAGCCAGTTTACAATTTGGACCATTAGCTTCCATTTCTCAGGGGCGTTCCTCTTGGTGGACTTTTGTATGCCCGGTGTGACTTAAAGACTTTCCCCCAACCCCATAGCTCCATTGCCCCAGTCCTCCCCCCGCCCTCAAAAAAAGAGCTCTTGCCAACCAATAACCCTTAGGTAGAAAATCCTACTTTCTTTCAATTCACACCATCCAGCCTCACCTCCCCTTTGCGCTCCCTTTCCACCCCTGCTGAGGGCTTGCTGCCCCCACAGTGATGCCTGCTGGCTCTCCCCCACCTACAACTCATCCTCACTCTGGGAAGAGCTCACAGGAGCACAGCCCAGATGGATTGGGACAGTTTAGAAAACCACGGCTGAGGGTACCATAGCTGACTTGCTGACTATTTCTCTATGGCTTACAAGCTAAGAATCGTCTTTACATTGATGACATTAAAAGAGAGATTTTCTGACATGTGACAATTGAAATTCAAATTTCAGTGTCCGCTAAACAAAGAGTGTTTTGAGGACAGCCACTCCCATTCATTGCGATGTTGTCAGCCTACACACTCCATCTTAGTGCTGAGTCCTTGCCACTGAGAACGCACTGTCCACAGAGCCCTGTGCCACCCGGCCCTTTACGGGAACAATTGGCCCACCCCTGAATTAGACAGTTGCACAGATCTTGATAGAAAAAGAAGAGAAGAAAGAAGCTGGTCCACACTCACTTAAGGAACTGGCCCCCCGCTGTGGTTTGAAAGCTGTCAGAGAAAAGGACAAGATCCAGTGTGGGAGTGGGGAGAAAATAATAATTGAGTGGACGTGTCTCTGGAACCTTTGAAGGTGAAATGGGATGGTGGCGCTTCTAGTCTGGGTAGGAGATGGTGAGGCTATGGCCAGCAAGAGAACACAGGAGATGTTTCGTTCTAGCAGCCCTATGGGTGCGATGGATTGGGGAACGGTGTGTCCGCTACTTGAAGTGCCTGGTTCGAGTTTCACACGTGCATGCGCTAACATGCACGAGCTCTCAGGAGACAGAGTGTACAAATTCACGTGTCAGGTAAAGCTACCAAAATGAAGGCAGTTTCAGGTCCAGGGAAGTCTATTGTTCAGAACTATGATCTCTCGTGCCCATATGAGTTCACGCTATGTAAGTTATAAAGATATTTATCACCAAAGTCTTTTCTTGTGAGAAATTGGGGCTCCCTGGCTTTATTTGTAGGATAGGTGCTGTATTCTCATGGTTTCTGTTCACTGGGACCTGCTCTAAAAAAAGCCAAACTATCTCACCTTAGCTGGTGAGATTTGCTATTCAGAATCTCGAGATGTTTGGACGCACATAATTGCTTCTTTTGCTTTTCAACCTCTGGCCCTGGAGCTGCTGTGTGGAGTTTCAGACTTTTATTTTGAGCAGACACTCCTGTCAATTCGTTTTAAGTAAATGCCACAATTTACAAGCCCAGAATCAGTCCTCCTCCCCAGGGATACTGACAGGAAGGAAAGAGAGGCTTTTTGGTCCTTTCCGAGCAGAGCCTCAAACGTATTTTGAAAATAGAAAATAAATAAGAATGAAATGACACCTATCTGCAAACAGTGCATTAGGAGATCTGGGGTGAGGCCGAGCCCGGGTGGTTCATGTTGGGGTACTAGGGTGGTCTGCAGCCTATTTTCAAAAGGTTGTGGTGAGAGGTGGTTTTCTTAGGATCATTGCAAATCGTCATCTGAACAGTTGACATCACTTGTGGATCACATTTTGTGCTGAATGAAGCAAGAAGATAGAAGCAGTGGAGGGGGTTGGGGGGGCGTGGGGGCGGGAATGAGGATAAAAACAGACTTCTAAAACTCTATCGAGTAGGACCTACGTACGTTTGGTCAAATGCATTTCTGGAATTTTCAACCGAATTATTATTTATGTTTGGAAATTTAGTACGTATTGCTAAAGATTTAAATATAAGGTATAACATTTCAATATTAACTATTAGAGTTAACATCTTGGTAGACTGGAGTCTACCAAGCAATAATTGTTATATTATGTTTTTCTATCAAGTTAAATGTAAGGTATGGCTAAAACCTACAGAATTGCATAGGTAAGAAGTATGCTTTGAATCTAAATGAACCACAATTCATGTTTATCTTTGGAATATATTAGTATTATTTGGGTAGGCTGCAGTTTACTCTTATGAATAAATCAGAAAGCGCCTTGTGTGGTTAGATTAGTTTTACTCTTTAAGCATAATCCTAAAATGGGTTGTTGTTTCTGTCACCCACCTCCCCTTACTGAACTGGGAATTGAACTTCAGAAGGCCATCCAGAGACTATACCCCCAAGGCATAAAGGGGCTACAGAAGAGGTCAAACATCACTGTGAACCATAGTAAACTCAGCGAAGTGTCTGTTGTAGAGTAATTGTTCATGTGCTTTGCGAGCGGAATAGTTGAGCCAAGTACAGGGAGAAATAACATTTTGCCAGAGAATGTAAGGAGGGAAACTAAATGCTAATTGAGGATTGTTGCTATTGTCCCTGAATGTGGGCTGTCCAGACATCTGCTCTGAATAACGTAAGCAAATGCACCCACAGAATAAATCAGCCACCACCAGGCTCCAACCCTAGGTGAACTGTTTGATATCTGGTTAGAGAGCAGTGCCAGCAATGGTGATTGCAACTTGTTTGTGTTGTCTGTGTGGTCTTGATCTCCAGTTGCTTTTCAGAATCATGAGGACTCGATTTCTAGGACCGTGTGGGGCTGAGTGACCTGCCAGGTGCCACAAGTCAGAACAGTTTTCTTTTCCCTCTATTGCACTTGGGGCCCTTCTATTTTTCCTCTTTAATTGGTTGGGGAACGAAGTAGGTTCTTGTGATGTTAATAAGGAAAATGAATCTTTACCCAAGGTAAAACCAGCCGTGCGACAATCTGATGTGCTGATTAAGTGATTGTCATCAGAAGTAGACAGGGTCACGGTCCGAGAGGGAGAGAGCTTGAGAGCTCCAGGGAACAAGATGGGAAGGCAGTGCCTATCAAAATTACCCACCTTCAGATGGAGTGCAGCTGCTTCCGCAGCTCATTCCAGTTTCCTTCTAAGTTATGGAAGCATTTTTCCTGTAGCTATTATCCTTGAACATTCGAGCTTTCATGACTCCACAATGAGATGAAGTCGAGATGAAGTTAGCCACTGTGGAGCCATCCTTACCACCAGGTCTGTGGGAGCAGCTAATTCTCTGATTGCTTAATTAACCTGTTCCTCTGGGAGTTCTTATTGGAACCTATGCTAGGAGCTCCATTCTTTTTTAAAGGGAAGACCTGAAGGGATGGTCTTTCACTGTTAAAGAGTATGGACAAACTTTTAGCAGAGTTAAACTTCTGTTTTTTTTCCCCCACGATTTGGCCAAAACGCGAGCCACCACCTGCCCAGAAGTTCTCTTTAAGTCGGGGTCAGGCAGTCTACCCAACTTTCCTTCCCAGGCTCAGAATGAGGACCGGAAGGTAGAATTTACAAGAACACCTTTGTAACTCACTCCAAAAAATAAAATAAAATGAAAAGACAAAAATGCCTTACAAGTAATCAGATTCTCATCACTCAAAGTGTTGACTGTCTTGGCCTGGGTGTTGAAGAAGGGCTTCAAGCATTAGTTGGAAAATAGACCACAGAGACAGACATAAGGCTCACCCTCACTTAATGGCTTGACCATTCTGTGGTTTAAATGGAAATTTTTTTTGGTATTGTTTCCTATGTGATTTAGTAATGTGTGCCCATGTAAGGAGCTCCCATCAAAAAAGAAAAGGGGGACAGGGTGCATGGGTAGCTCAATCAGTTAAGCGTGCGACTCTTGATCTAAGCTCAGGTCTTGATCTCAGGGTCTTGAGTTCAAGCCCTATGTTGGGTTCCATGCTGGGCATGGAGCCTACTTTAAAAAAAAAAAAAAAAGGGGAAAGAAGAAAAGAGGGAAAGGAGGCTCGATGTTTTAGTTCTGTGGGGAGACAGTGACTTGGAGCATTCACGTACCATACCCTTACTGTTTTAGGGGATCCTGTTGATATACTAGCCTGTGGCCCACAGTGCTAGGGCCAGACCCAACAAGTAATCAGCTTAATATGAAGTGTTACTGTCTTCACAAGAGCACAGAACTAAAACAGTTTGGAACTCTTAGAACAGAAACCCGGGGGTGAGGGTTAGCATGAAGAAGATTCTACACTCAAAGGAAAACATCGAGGAATAAGAGCTGTTGAAAAAAAAAGTTGGGGGGGAGGAGATGCTCTACCCTAGTGTAAGTAGCAAGTGTTCTGTCACTTGAGCTCTGACAAAAAATCAACTGTCCAATTTCTTAAGAACCAGTTCCTTCCAAGTTTGGGATTCTTGGGTCCCACAAAATGCCCTCAAGGCTGTACATTAACAGGAAAGGAACACAAAGAGGGCCCTAGAGATCTGAGCTCCTGTAGGTTTTCGTGATGGATATTTTCCCATCACTCACTGTCTGATTTGCTGTGGTGTCATGAAGAATAGATTGATGGAGGATGGGGGCCATCTGTGTTCTAGGCTTGACTCTGCCACAAACATTCTGGGTGCTCTTGAAGTAGTCACCCACCTTCCCAGCCTCAGTTTCTTCCTGTGGCAAAGGAGGGGATTGGACCACGTAACTGCTTGCCGGAGTGTAGTCCCCGAACGTGAAATGCTTTTTGTTGGTATGCAAATATATTTTATTGAATAGTTACATAGGGTTTTTAAAACTACGTATTTGGGGAAACTATGACTAGCTCATCAAACTCATGATTGTACTGGTATTGCTTAGGGATGTAGCAAAATTGAGTAGCAATATTAGGCCTGAAGATATTTAAAGAAACATATTAAGTAAATATCAGTGCAGATATTACAAATACCATGAATTCAATATGTGATCGACGGAATTTAGAACACACTTGGATGAGATGATCTCTAAGGACTGGTCCATCTCCTGAATTTTATTACTTTGTTGCAGAATTGTATGAATGGGCCACCCTCGCACAATCAAACCTTTCTCTTTTCTGTAAGGCGCGGGGAGGACTTCCAGGTAGGATCCCGTAATACACACTTTATGTTGAAGGACTAGGTGCAGTGTAGTGTTGGCTCCGCTGATGATGCTTTGTTGAGTGGTTGAGGTTAGTCAATGGTACTTTTTTGCTGGTTTCTCTACCAGCTCATCTCAGGTCCAGTTTATATCTGGTTTACCTGGGAAATTCTTTCTCTGCATTGAAACACTTCCTTCCATAATCTGAATAATCAGAGTCTACTTTATTCCATTATATTTGTGTTTGTTGATAAAAAAAAAAAAACATGGTGTTAAGTAGAGGCTCATCTATCCATATCCGTTTTACTTGAATTCAGGGCAATGGAAGCATAATGAAGTGCTTCAGATACAAGCTTATATGTCAGTCTGCCTGAGATCAAATCCTGGCAGGTTTCTTTACCTCTGTGTGCCTCAGTTTCTTTGTCTGCGAATGGGAAAACAAGAGATGACCTACTTCGTTGGGTTATACGAGAAGTATGGGCACAGTGCGTACCATAAAGTAAGAGCCAAACAAACGTGAGGTAATGTCATCGTCATCACCGTCATTATCATCATCGTCCCCCGACCCCAACACCATCACCATTATCTATTACAAATGTAAGATAAAAGCAAGGGAAGATCATCAAAGTAAATTCCTCATTAAGACATTTCTGCTACCTTCAACATCCCTTTCATATAGCTGCCTCCAACCTATCAAGCAGTTAGCAGCGTTTCAAAAATAACACCTACCCACTATCAATTTCCCAAGTGAAATCTACAACTCACTGGCATCTGCTGCTTACAGAGAAATATAAACTGGCTCTCTTACTTGGAATTGAACCTGCTTGTTTTACCAAACAGCCCAATTATACATGGAATCAAACATCTGAATATCCTCATGTTAATGGAGACTTATTGTGAAATTGGGGTTTGCTACTTTTAACCAAAATTTCTCCAGCTACACTTCTTGGATATATTCCAGAGAAGCCAAGAGGTCTATGAGAATTTGTTTTTAATTCTGGGTTTCATTTTTATAGTAAGTACAGTTCAAAAGAAAAGTCTTTTCCTTTGAAGTATTGGTGTGGAATTATGTTATTGAATAGAGTAAAACTTCAGTTCCTTTAAGCCAGCATTTCTCGAACTAGGGACCACAGACATACTCTAGAGGAGTCTGGAAGGACACTGTCTTCCTTTAAGAAGGAGCCTGGCGTTTCTCCCATTGAGGATGCCGCCAGGTCAGTTTCTCTTAGAATACCTTGTCCTGGTCTCTCCTTTTCTGACTCTGGTTTCCACGATTATATCTGTACTTGCTCTGTACATCAAGGAATAACCCAAGAGGCTCAATTTTGAACTCACTTGAGTCACACATCCCTTTTGGAGCCTCAAGAATTGCACTGATTGTCCCTACTCAGCCCAATGAACTGCACGATTACTCTCATTCCTCCCGTGCTGCAAATTGCATGACTCCTTGGAGCAACGCCCATGGGTAACATCTGGGGATTCTTTGCAATTCCTTCGCTCATCTCCTGGGTTATCAGGAGCCACACAGAGTATCCCAGATGTGCATGTAAGGAACAGATTTTGCATTTCTCCCAAGTTGCCTGCCTAATGGGCTTCAATCTTACGCCAACCACTTCCTTCATAGCACTCTCTTTCACAAGCTTTTTTTTAAAGTCTTGTCTTTATTGCCTTTGGAAAACACGGTACCATCATTTTGGAAACCCACTGCAGTCAGTGTTTATTGATTTCCTCCTCATCCTTTTCATCATGCATTGAATGCATCGTTACAAGCAGACTCACAGAAGGCCACCCTGTCAATGACCATCTCTGAGCTTTTCCCTTCATGGGTAATAAAGAAAGAAACCACGTGAAATAGCAACTAAAAAAGTTAAGTATTCCATCATGACCGTCCTCAGCATAATTAGAATGGATTAAATTACTAGAGAAAATGCATTTAGTTAATCTTTCCTCTAATTAAAAAAATATCCCTGGTTTTAAATAAAGCGTTTGTTTTTAAAAACATATTTTCATTGTAATCAGTAAGGGGGCGGCCTCTTTGGTCCTCAATGATAGAAGGCAACATCTGCAAAGTAATTAAAAGCTACTAGCCAGCATTTTTTTTGATTATTAAGATCCTTAAGAAGCCTACTCAATCTTTTCCCATAGCTTTTGCCATGGGATTCCCCACAAATGACCTCATTCTGTGTTCCGTGGTGGCATACCTCTCTTTCTTTTCCCAGATCGGTCAAGGTGTGGTTGACTCCTCCTGGCCAACAAGTGTCAAGTGAGGAGATTAATGTAGCCGAGGTTTTTATACTTTTCAAGTGAGCTGAGATGATAGTCAAAATAAGATGGGTAGGTGACACAAGACATTCAGAAAATAGAATGGGGACACACTCTAGCCCTTCATAGGTTCTATTCCAAGACTGACAGAACCCACATCACCCCAAGCCCTGAAAATCTGTCTTACAAATAAGGAATCATTAACATCACCTCTCCAATTTCATGGCTCATCCCAACCACAAAGCTCACTCCCCACTCACATCCCAAACATCCCTAGAAGTTTCCAGGGCTGTCTCCCATGCTCATGGTCAGCACATTCAGATTCTTCAAGCTTGGTCCCCTCACAGAGGCCTGCTGTTTACAAAACTCACTTCAGGGGAGCCCTGTAGGATTCCCTCTACTGCCAGGGGTGTCCAACCAGCACCCTCAGCGCCATCTCAAACCAAGTCCTGCTGTGGTTCCACAGTGAAAGAGAGACCACCACACTCGCCCACGCTGGGGATCTTTATCAGCTGGTTCCCCATTCCTTTGAGAAAACAGCCATTTATTTTTGGCCTATAGCACCTCTCTCACCCATCAGGGTTTTGTCCCAGGACTGGGCTGTAGAACAGGCAACACCAGATCCTTTTTGTTTCACCTTCCCTCACCCTCAGACACCCTCCATAGACTCGAGGGGGTGGGGATAGTCACATGTTCTTCAGACACGCCCAGGCTCTAAATTCCAACTCAGATCAGTTAGGACCCCTATCATCTACGCAACCAGCCCTTCGAGGAAATTTCCTTCTGCCTTCTCATTTAGGTTGATGGTTGCTTCCATTTTCAGCCAGCTGAACCGCAAGTAAAGGAGCCCCTGTGATCTCCCATCCTTATACTAATTGTGTCACAAATGTAGTGGAGAGGCAAATGATTCCATATCCCTTAGACTCCAGGTTTCCAGCAGTTTCTGGCGTGGCTCTTTGAGGCGGCTCACTCTAATTGTGTGTGACATCCAGCACCACACAACACAAACTATACATTTCAAAAACTCTATCCTGCCAGACCCCAGAGAAAGGAAGGGTTAACTGATGTTCTGGAGACAAAAAGTCCCACGGAATTGCTGTCCAGAGGGATTTAAATTGCTGAGAATCCTGGCCCACAGATTCCAAATTTAGCTGCAGCAGCACCTTGTCAAATTAGCAGTGAAGTTGGTTAGAACTTGGCTCAGAAGGGTCATCTGTCTAAAGCTATAAGCAGAGTGATGGGCTCTGATAAGTGTGAATTGCATTTCTTTATTTTTAAAATTATGCTTTAACTTCAAGAGGGATTGCCAGACAGCCCTGTCTAGTTGTCTAGAAACAATGCCAGGGGGTGGGGGCTCCCAGAGATTATAAAATAAGTACCTCACAGGCACAGCAGAAACGTTTGTACCTGATTTTATTCCAACAAGTTAGCAAGCTGTCAATCACCGGTCATGCTACTGCACTGAAACATGGTCTCTCTAATGACACGAAACTCAAGACAGTGGCTTGTGCTTTTCAGAGAGCATCCTGGCAACAGGCAGTGAGACCGCTTCTCTACATTAGATGTATGTGAGCCCAGGAAGCCCAAATGTCACTGATGATAGCAATTCCCATGAATAGGGGGAGAGATTGAAGAAGATATTAAAGGTAGTAAGAGAAATGAGCTTTTTCCTATTAATCCAGGGAATGCAGGCAAGTCGAGTTGGGTCCCTTAAGCATGCTGCTATCTGCTTCTCACCATACTTTGAATATGAACTAATTTAACTTTTTATTTCCATTTAATGGGACCAAGAAAGATCTGTATGCATTCACTTACAGACCTGTTCTCTGGGGGTCTGATAGAGGAAATGTTACCATATTGTACAGAAGCCTAGCACAGAAACTAGTCTACCCAGAATTAAACAGCTTGAAAACATAATACACATCAACACCCACTCCAAACTCCCCATATCTCCCACGTTACACTTGTAGAATGTAACATCTTCCTTCCTTGCTGACTATTAACACTCACTGTCAGTGCTTTACTAGTGTAGTTATTGTGTATTCATAGGGTGGGGCTGGTGAGGGGAAGTGTGTAGCAGAGGGGTTCAATGCATGAGTTTGGGAATCAAACAGACCTGGTTTCAAACCCAACCTCCACCAACTGCACGTTGGGTGACCTTTGGCAAGTTATGTATCTTCAGTACTTCCATTTTTCCCATCTGTAAATTGGGAATGCTAATACCTATGTCCTACTTTTGGGAGCACTTCTCGGTGAAGCATTTAATACAGTGCTTTATACTCCATAAATGTTAGCTTAAAAATCATGAGTGCCACACCTTCAAGCCCTTGCCGGGGTTGCCTAAGTGCATCTTCGTGGAGTGGGCAGTTAGCAGTAGAGGTGGTGTGCAACAACGCATGAGTCCAGAAGCCCCAAAAGAGAGGCCAGCGTGATCAACCTCGCGTGTTAACCCAGGTGTCTGGGCCCACCTCCTGTGCCACTCCTGCAGGAGAACCTCACTGGGGCACCTGGATGCTGTGCCTGCAAGAAGAGAGAACACAGGGAGCAAGAGCAAAGCAGGGAGAGACCTAGAAATGGCCCAGTGAGGATCTGTCTGCCGGTTGAAGGAACACAGGTGTTACAAACACAAAGAAGAAAGCCCCATGTGTATCCTCCCATGCCATGTGTGAGATGACACCTCCTCCGTGTTCCAGCTGAGCAATGACAACTTCATTCATTCTTTCATTCATTCATTCATTCATGAAACATTTATTGAGCACCTAATGTGTGCTGGAGTGCAGCATTAGCTTCCCCTGGGTGAGTCCCTGGGTTAGCAAGAGAGGAGTGGTTGGCACAGGGGCTCGTGACAGTCTGAGGAACTGCAGACCTGGGCTGTCTTCTTGCCCGCATGAGACTTTGCTATTTTCTAACCCAAGACATCCTTCCCGGTGTTTCTTCCAATCATTTTTGGTTTCTTTTTCAACATCGTTTCTTGCTAACAGCTTCCCAAGAAGATCAACGGAAGGATGGAAGCCCTAAACTTCCAATGGTAGTTTAAATTCATTTGTAACACAATGTAATTACATTAAAAAAAAAAAAAGCAGTCAGGTATCAAACTGCATGGATACACACAAATGACTCCCTCATAAGTGTTAATGTTTTCAACAGCGGAAGAAATTTAGTTAAATCAAACGAAGATGGCAACTCATTAAAATTTGATTTTCCCTCCTATCCTTTTTTTATCTTTTAATCCTCTGTATATGGCACAACTTGTTCTGTTAAATAACACTCATTAATTAAATCTCATCTTCTCTTAGCTATATCTATATTTTTATTTATTACGAAAACCTTCCGATGCTTATAATCTAATTTAGTTGGATTATTGCTTGGACATCTCTAAGTAAGAAAACCTTGAGGTTTAAGGTGGAATTACTGGCAAAGGAAGGAGTGGGATAAACCAAGTTCTCTCTTTGTCTCGGCCTGGCAGGAGGTGGCTGGGCAGGCCTTTCGCCTGTTGGGGGAGTTGGCCTAGATTTGGATAATGGGAGCGCTCTATGAATTCCGTATCTTCGTTGACTGTGGGAAGCGAAGGGAGGGAAGAACTATAGATAGCGTGGTAAACTCAAGTACCCCTATGTGGATGAGGCAGGAGCGATGTACATGAGTGCCCTGGAAAGGGTGGAAGACAGTGGGGGTGGTAATACCCTGGAGAGTGAATGCCCCTTCTCCGGAGGGCAGACACAGCCCACCTCCCACTGAATGTTGCCATGTAGAAATGCAAACCTAGCTTTGCCAAATTTTCTGATTTTTCAGTAGAAAGCCAGGTATCAGGATTGTTATGCATACTCTCCCAATTTTCAAATGTTGGCAAGCAATTCAAAATTTGTTGAAATGCTCTACAAGCCATTCAAACAGGACTGGGGGCCAAATGGATCACCCATCTGCGGCCACTGACATTAAGCTCCAGCGCAAGACTAGTATTGAGTTAGGGAACATCATTTGCCTGGATTGAGACTGCCACACTTTGGCTTCTTTTCTTTGATGCCCCAGCTCTCCTGGTGACTGGTTTTTGCTGGTGGGAGTCTCATTGCCAGGGTATAATGGTGGTACTTTGCACTTACAAAGTGAATTTTCTCCAAGGAGCTCAAAAGACTTTGTGTTGCCTCAGTCAACCTCACCACAAGCCCGTGAGGCAAGCAGGTAGCTATTGCCCCAAAACGTACAGGAAGCAGCATTAGGAAGTATTTTACACAGGTGGCTAGGTTGACTCACTGGTCTAAATCCATGGTCTACACAATTGGCAAATTACAGCATTCAAGAAGCACAGTCAGGGTTTCCCTTTACTGCCTTCTCTGCTGCCCTTTTTTGGCTTATCTTCCTTCCATCTGCTCCCGTTGACAGCTAAGCCCCAGATCTCAACAATATATACAAGCAAACTGAGCCAGTGACTAATTCCTGTCGTGCGTGTGAGTGTGTACACGTCTGTGTGTGCATGCATGTGTGTGCCCCCATCTGACTTCTCGGCAGGCCTAGCATGGTTCATCTGCACCCATTACAACACGTCTCTGCATTGGTCATTGGTGTGATGCCATGCCCTGAAATTCTATTTTGGCAAATGCTCAAGACCTAGAAACTCCAACCAGGTATCTGCAGGATTCTGGATATCTGTATTTAGTAACAGTGCCCAGTTAATTCGTGCCTCTTGGGAGCCCTGTCTCCCTTCTCTTCCTTAAGCAGGTAGAATTACAGCTGGGAAGGAGAACGCTTTCCCTTACAGCGCTGGCATATGCACCCTCTCCTTGGCCACAGCGGATTAACAGAAGTGGCCATGGAAAGCCGGGGTAAGGCCAGAGCAGTGCAGTGGAGGGCCAGGAACGAAGATCTTCTCTGAGTTGCCTTGGGTAGAACACCCCAGAAAGTCCCACTGACGAGCGATGATTGGAGCTCCACCGCAGTCATTTCCCTTCTAGACCGGGTTCAGGGGCTTTGCTTACACCATCCCTTTGTCCTCCCCCCTTCTCCTCTGCTTTATGGGCATATATGCTCTCTGTCCTGCTCTACTCAGGGGAGTTCCTTGGGCTTTGCAGGCATGACCCAGAGAGAAGACTCCAGTACGGCAGTGTAAACCTGTTGATCTTTTTCCCAGGACAGCAGAGCACAAGTATCTCCCGTTTTCTAGATTGCCTTGCTCTTCCTTCCAAGTTGTCTCAGATCAGGCTACTGATTCCTGGGACTGGTTCCCAGCATGATATTCTACTACAGTCATTCACGTTCTCTGCATGCGAGCATGCCATGAACATCCTTCAGAGGCAGATGCAAAACCTGAGAGACACCTGGCCGTTCTAAGTGCATGTGTGGAAGACAAGACTAGACTTAGTGACACTGGAACTGTAAAGGCTGCCATACCCACCAGCTTCCCATCTGATCCCACAGATCAGGGCACTCTTTAGAGCAGAGTCCAATGAAACTGCCTTTTCTGGGAATGAGCACTTTAGGGATTCCACAGAAGAGCACTGGAAATCCCTTCTCGATCTAGTCGGAAGTGCAATTGATTGAGCACCCAGAATCAGCCATTCTGTTTTAGCTCGTCTCCGTAGATCAAAACCCATACTGAAAATTTTTTAAAGTATGTAGATTAAAGAAGCCATCTCTCTATATCCTCAGGTATGTATTTCTTTATACCTGAGCATATAAAAAGGTAGCTTTTATGCTGCCTTGGGAGAAATCAACTTGTGCTTTTCATTTGACTGTTCAGAACGGAAGCTTCCAAAGGTCAGCCAAGGCTTCTCTTTATCTTCATTCATCCTGCCTCTCCAAGTAGCACCCAGACAAATCATTATTTGCATTTTTCACATACGTACACAAACATCCATTCGAGGAAGTTGATGGGGCAACCATGTTGGGGACAACTCTGCCATCATAGCCTCAGGGTGACATTCTAGAAGTTCAAAATAGGAAAGCCACCAGCGTTCTCAGGGCTGCCAAATCCAGTAAAGCCTGTTGTACAGTGTACAAAGTGCCAGTGCAGGTGACCCTCACAGTGGGTCTGCCAGCGCATTCGAGCCCACCTGGCTGAACTGGCCTTTGGGTTTAACTGACTCCTATAGGCAAACAGTGCAGTTCAGGGCTGATCAAGCGAGCAGACTCACTGGTCAGCACGGACATCAGCCACTGGCATTTCCACGCTCAGCCATGCTCAGGTTACAGAAGCCGAGGTGAAGTTCCAGGTTTAGCTAAGTACCTGGCCAAACCGGCAAGTCCCTTTAAAGTTGCACCTGACCGGTGTCCACGTACTAGGACAGCTCTACCTTGACATGTAAGTTCCTGCTGCCACCACCAGCGAGATGGGGTTACGCTAAGTAATGCAACTTTAAAATATTTTCTGAGCAGTGAAAGCAAACGATTGCAGTGTTGTAAAATCGTGTCTTTCAGGAGACATTAAAATGTGACTGATGCTGATCACAGCGAGGCAAAAAGCCACAAGCCAAGACTTTGAGGGGAAGGAGGTGGAGGCCCTCAAAACAGCACGAGGCTGATACATAAAGAAAGTAGTTAGAGCTGAGCGGGGAGTGGATTCTGAAACTAGAAATGCACATTGCTGGGAGGTTTCCTTTTAGTTTGTTTTTCCTCCCAGGCTGTGGCTTTGCCCCTTTCTGTTAAAATCCTGACAGTGCCTCCCAAGAAAGATGCTCTCTGGCAGGGACAACCCCTTTAGTGTGGCCAAGCCTGGCATTCGGCAGCAAAACATAGTATCCAGAAAGAACCTAAATTATCGTCTGCCTTGGAACAGGAATACGTCAGGTGCTCAGTAAGTGCTGGCTGGCTTGAGATTCCCTGGGCATGACTCTCCCGGAAAAATGGAAAAGAAAGAGAAGCCGCATTGTATCCGAGGAGAATAGTGGGGAAGGATATACTGAGAAGCCACTGTGAGTTAACTTCAAAAGTACTGTGTTTCTTAGCCGCCAAAATAGCCCAGTTGTTAGAAGTCAAGAGCTAGATCTGAAGAAGGAATAGCAACGGGAATAACCGAATACATGAAGGGTTTTTCCTGAGTATTGGAGCATGAGGACTTGAACCAGGGATGTGTTTACCTACAGTCTAGTACGTACCTTCGAAATGAGGACAGTATCACCACAGACAGAATGAAAAGTGGTTCTTTGGGCGAGTCAAAAAATCTTACCCTTTTTGTGTATAAAACACAAATATATATGCAGTAAATAAACCGATATAGAGTGTATGTGTGGCATTAAAATTTCATGATGAGGAGAGTAACTAGGAGGAAAAGATCTCAAATGGCTCATGGGGAAGGAGATAATGGGGGTGGGGAGAGAAATATTCATCTGGTAGGAGATGATAGTTGGTTTGTTTCCAGAACTTCAGTAGAAGTGGCCTTGGGTATCTTTACTGAAGACAAACTCCTGCTTAGGAAACTTTCTGCCAAGTCGTGTTTCTGTCTTTCTCGCACCCCTGCCCGCGGCTCCAGGTTTGTCCCAAATCCATTTGGACCGAAATAACGGGCCAAAGGGTTGGTTTTGCATATGTTTTGAATTTACTCATCTACTGAATTCCCTCTTCAGATATTGAGTACTGGCCACAAACCTTGCCAGCCCCTAGGCTAAATTCTTAACACACATTCTCACATCTGATCCTCATATCCGTTTTGTGAGGTGGAAATTGTCCTCATCGTACAGGTGAGAAAACTGGCTCAGAGAGGTAAAGCAGTTGGTATAAGTCTGAGCTGTCAGTGACGGGGGGGAGGTGAGCTCTAAACCTCGGTTAATGTGACAGAGACCAGGTGTCACCGTATACTCTTTTGATCACCCGCTTTGACCCCGGCTCGTCATGGCAAGAGGCTTACTTTGGAGGCCAGCAATGAAATCAGAGTATATGGGCGCCAGGAAGTCACCCTCCTCTACTGGTAAAGTCACCACCTGCAGGAGTGTTTCTTCAGTGATGGAGGACAGTCCCCCGTTAGTGTATTTTGGGGTTCTCCACTTTACTAGCGCCCCCCAGGCCAAAGAGTGCACCAAGTTCTTTCAGATTCCCAAAATGAATCATCACTCCTCAGCATAGGCATAATTGGCCAACGTCCCTAAATTTAAGTTGACTTTCTATCAGAGTTCACATTTCCACCAACTTTTCATTAAATTAATTATTCAAAACAATTCAGAGTTAGCGTTCTCACAGCAACTGTAACTCTGCCATGACTATATTAAGGCGTAAATTGAACAGCATGTTTTGCAATAAAGTTAATTTTATATTCACCAGAGAACTGAGTTATAGTTGCTGTGGGAACCGTCGTTTCGAATCTCTTGACTTTGGTGCCTTTCAGTCCTCAACCACAGCCTTGCACACCTAGCATAATTTGCGTGGTTGCTTCAATGGCTTTGCGCCCTGGCCTGGCTACCCTGACCTCGGACGTGCTGTCCCAGTCTGGCATATCAGCCTTCTAGTGCTCCCAGCCTTCCTCCTTATCCTGGCACCTCTGACACTTTACAGAGAAATAACCAACAAACCCAAACGGTTCTGCTTTTAGATCTCAAAAATGTCTGTTTGGGGGAGGTGACTTTCCTCAGAAGCACAGTCGGTGAGAGGCACCAAGACGCAGGCAATGACAACGAAAGTGAACAATGCCACTGAATCTGTGAGGAGCCAGGATTCTCATCCAAGGGTATTTTTGGATCTGCGTTGTATTATTCAGTACACACAGGGTGACCTCTGAAGGCTCCGAGTCCTTGCATGTGCTATTAATCAGGCAGGCATGCAAGGCCATACATCAGAACGTATTGGAGCTCCAGAAAAGCTAAACATTTCCCAGAGCCACATAAAACCCAAGCATCTCTAAATCAAGATGCATTGCAGGGCCTCTCTGAGAGGTACGTTCGGTCGAACTGGAATGGAACTCGGGGTAAAGCCTGGCAGTATAGAACAGGTGACATGGACCAGGGTAGAGATGGAAGCGTGTTTGGGAGGGAAAGCAAAGGGAGAGGAAACTCTGAGGTGGTTAGAGATGCGAACGTTCCATCTACAAGGATTATCGATTTTTCAGCTTTATTGGAAAAATCAGTCATGCTTTCTGCCTCCTGGGGATTGCTCTGCTGCAATTTGGGAGCGAGTGTGTGTGTGTGTGTGTGTGTGTGTGTGTGTGTGTGTGTGGAAACTCGCAGGTTAGCAGCTGAGTAGCAGCTCCCAGTCACCATTCAATTATCCATTTAGCTAAAATGTGACTTAACAGAAACATACTGCTGTTTTGCATGTTTAAAATATATTTGAAAGGAGGGATTTTTGTTTCTCTGTAAATGAGAGGATTTCGAGGAGTAAGCTCTCGCCTTCCTAAGGGCACAATTCATTATGCGCAATTGAAGGATGGCACCTAACTACAGCATAGGCCAGATGGGTGGGATCTGACTCCTATTCTGTATGCTTTCAGAAAACAAACATCTCCTTATTCCTCGTACTCCTCCTGATCGAGACTTATCACAAAATTTATAAAGACCCCGTACAATCAGTGCCTTCTCCCAAGTCCTTGATCAGCTAAAACTGTATTAAGAAAAGGACTAGAATAATACATGCAGATAGAGTTTCAAAGACCAGGATACATTCATGACTCAGGGTTACGTGGGTCACAAGGATGGGAAGGAGTGAATGACAGAAGGTGCTGGATTAATGAACAAGGGCGGGGCTGCCGGGAGACGCCATTTCAGCTGGAGGAAAGAAAAGAGGGTGAAGAAGCGAAGGAGAGATTGAAATGTTTTATTGTCTCTGTGCAGGCAGCAAGTAACATAAAACAAGATAAAATATAGCTAGTACATGAGGTCATCTGATACGTAGTGTTTTGAGAACAAGTCTTCAGAGGATTTGGAGGGATTCGTTGGTCAGGAAGTCTTGACAGATTAATAAACTAAATTTATAATAAATTAATAAATATAAATGTATGTATATATTTATGGATATACAGGGGTAGGTAATTGATGGGTGGATGGATAGGTGATGGATAGATGGAGGATGGACAGAGAGATTCATAGGTGCACAGATAGAGCTTTTTAAGTGTGTTTGAGTGCCACGGTTCAGACGGGTCAAGCTGACCTATAGGGATAAACAATGCAAAGGGATTAAAAGTCCAGGACTAATAACCTGGGAGGGCTTTTGGGGCTGGCCCTGGGAAGCTCTATTGCCAAGCACTAGATGAAGCTGGCAGACTCCAGGCAGCCTCTTGGTGTGAAGTCATGACGTCAAGGTCAGGGAAGTCCTTTGCCAGAGCTGTTCCATGTTCCATTGTCAGCGCTAAACCTGGGGAGAAAACCTGGGTGACCCCACGGTTCTCTGCGCTCCTCCACCCACCTACCCTTTCCCTTCACTTCTACCATGTTGCCTTTAATATGGAAAAGCAACGTGGAGGGAATGGCAGAATCATCACAAAATCCAGCCTCTTCAACCTTGGTCATTTGCTGATTCCCAAATGAAATGTGTGTCAACCAGATTGCTATTTATGGACAGTGCATTTTATCCTTTACTCTGCGTCTGTCCCATAGGTCTTTCCTTTTGGAGGGATATGTAGGGAACCCTAGACACACCTAGAACGAGCCCTGCCACGTGGATTCACAGTAGCAGGGTACCTGCATACACCATCCCAGCCACCACAGTGACTTACCAAGATTATCCACATGACCTCCTCCTGGCCAGCCTCCCAGGCTCTGTCCTTGCTCCATGCTCGGTCTGTTCCCCCAGCACAAAGGAATGCTTTAGAAATTCAAGTCTGATCTGTCCCAAACCCCCTCAGTAGCCCCCTTTCCATACCCCAGGCAGACCAGCCCTTTCTGTTAAAATACATTTCTGAGCCTGGTTTACACTTGCACCTCACATGCCTCTTGTGATTTAGGGGGACTTCTTTAGGTAACATGTCACATCCATTATACGCTAATCTTACTCATGGAACTCTCAGGAAGTTACCTCATTTTTCTCGTTTCAATTTCAGTCTTTGGAGGGTATCTTCCTGGGGTCTTTACTATACTGACAATACTGATCGTGTTTTCAGCTATAGCTTACAGTCAGTCCCTCCTCATCTCCAAGTGCAAATCAAAGAATTCCCCTAAGCTGCATAGACCCTTCTGCTACCATTTGACATTACTTTAAACAACACTAATAGCTATCCATTCTGAAACATTTATATGTGCATTTACTTGCAATTTACACATCTTACACATTACTAGGTGTATTGACATATATCTATACATCATGCAAAGCACGTAATAGGTATTTTCTATTTAAACCCCAACAACTCTCTGGAATAGGTACTTTTATTGCCCTGGTCTTGCAGATGAAGAAAGTAAGGAATAAGGAGTTTATAATTTTTGCCCGAGATCATGCATCCAAGGGTTGGGGCCAGGATTTGAACCCAGGCAGCCTGGATCGCAAGCCCACTGCTTTCACATTCCAAGTTCTGCCCCATGGCTACTGAGCTGACCTGCTACTTTAGACTGAGGTACTATGGGCCGGTATGTGCTGGAGCGCCCAACACGTTCAAACAGGTGACTCAGCATAAAAGTCTGTGCCCTCCCCCTCGCCTTTGGAGGCCTTGACCTCCATCCCCACCTTATACCTCTACGGTCACCAATGAAAAGAGCCCAGTGCTCACTCCCTATCCTCGATGACAACCAATTATCCCAGGTTGCCTGGGACTGGAAAGTTTCCTGGGACCCAGGAATTCAAGTGTTAAAACCTAAGACAGTTTCAGGCAAATAAGGACAGTCGGTCGCTCTAGCTGAGAGCAGAGGCTATGGAGCCTGTCTGTCTCACGTCCAGTCCTGCCTCCACCACCCACCAACTCTGCAACTTTGGCCAAGTTACTTAACTTCTCTGTGCCTCTATTTCCTCACCTGTAAAATAGGAATAATAATAGTACCTACGCTGTAAGATGGTTGCAATGAGGAAATGAGCTAATGCCTGAAAGGCGCATTAAAGAGTGCCAGGCAGGGGCGCCTGAGTGGTGCAGTCGTTAAGTGTCTGCCTTTGGCTCAGGGCGTGATCCCAGGGTCCTGGGATCGAGCCCCACATCAGGCTCCTCTGCTAGGAGCCTGCTTCTTCCTCTTCCACTCCCCCTGCTTGTGTTCCCTCTCTCACTGGCTGTCTCTATCAAATAAATAAATAAAATCTTTAAAAAAAAAAAGAAAGTGCCAGGCAAACAGACATGTCTACACAAGGGTTTGCTGTTGCTGTCGTCATTGTATTAATAGCATCCTAAACTCCAAGAATTTAAAACCCGCAGTCCTGGGGTAGGTGCTTGGCCCAGCTCTTTAAACATCTATTAGAAACAAGCATTTAGTGATTTCCTTACATTTCCTTAAGTTGTGCGGCAGACAGCAACGACGACAAAATACATGGCCATCTATCACTGGCCTGATTTTACACTAGTTAGAAGAAAGCCGTCCGCCCTACAGTAAGTAACGAGTCCGTGCCCACAGGCCTCCTAGATGTTATTTGTATTTTTATGACCCTCGTGTGGCTGTAAGGATGCTCAGTGGGTGTAGAAATTGGATGGTTAAAAATAACAAATAAGAAATCAAAGTCGCGCTTTGTCCCTATTTCCATACCGGCTAGGTACCACATTCATTATTCGCCGGACAGCTGTGGGAATAAGCAACACGAGGTACAACAACTTGATTATCCTCCAAGAACCAAATTAAACCATTGGACTTCCTTATTATTGTCGTCCCTGCCTTTGTGTGGCTCTTCTCACCCTCTTAATCTACCAACGTGCTCTCTTCTACCTTGGTGGGTGCTCTATTCTGTCTCTTTCAGTCGGGAGGTATCAGCTTCTTCCAAGTTGAAAGGCACAGACCTACTCCAGCCCTCCTCGACAGCCACTGTCATCAGCTTGGTTTTGGACCCTGTGCTGCAACCAGCTGTTTCTTTTGCTTGGGGAAGTGCCATCCATCCAGGGGCTTGGGGTGTGGATGGTGGGAAGCTCTTACTTGTACCCGGCTGCTGAATAAGGGCACCATGAAACAGCAGCGAGACCACACACGCAGTTTATGGATGCGTTCATTCAACAAGTATCGTTCATGCTGGGCGCCGGGGTGGGCACTGGGAAAACAGCCATGCACCACAGAGTCGGAGTCTTTGCCCTCCCGGAGGCTCAGAGGCTCCCAGGATGATGGGTGGTAAACCACAGGTTCTCAATCTCAGCTGCACACAAGAAACTTGCGGGGAGCTCAAAAAATAAAAATACTCATGCCTGGGTCTCCGCCTCGGAGATTTCGATTTAATTGGGGTGCAGCCGAGCATCAGGATTTTTCAGAACTCTCGGCCAATTCTATTCTAATGTGCAGTCTGAGCGAAGGATGAATGAGGATGGAGGCGGGGAGCACTGTGGGAGGGGAGGGTGGGCGGCACCACGACATCACTACTGGGGAGCAACCCTGGGCTGGAAGTCAGAAAGCCTTCTGAGCACATGTTGGCTAATCCCAGCATGAATGGCTTTAGCCCGAGTGTAGGGAGTGTTGTTTCGGGACAGGTATCGGCAAAAGTCCAAAAGGAGGATCCAGGCTCCGTTCTAGAATCCAGCAAAGCAGGGTGGCGGAAGCTCAGTGAGCAGCTCCTCAAGTGACATGAGTTGAGAGGGAGAAATGGGCAGGGCCTGATAGTGCAGATAATGCATCCAAGGCCCTTTTAGGGGTTCAGGACTTAATCCTAAAGTTCTCACACAGAGCAGACATCTGAATCCCCCAGAGGGCTGGTCAAAATGCAGATTTCCAGGACCTACCCACAGGGGTTCTGATTCATAGGTCTGAGATGGAGCCCAAGAATGTGCATTTCTAACAAGTTCCCAGGTGACATTGATGCTGCGGGTCCCAAGACCACACTTTGAGAAGCACTGTTTCTATCTAAAACAAGGGAGAAACCCCCGGTGGATTTTCTGCAGGTTTCGACATGGTACCAGTTGGTGTTTGCCTTAGCAACGTGGTGAGATTTTCCCAGCACTGGCCCACTACATCCTCCTGTGGTAGGTGAAGTGGAATAAAGAAAGGGGATATTCCAGAGAAAGAAAGCAGGCTCCCCCAAAGGAAGCACAGGCTTGTGTGTGACCCTGGTTCTACTGGGTGATAATGATTCAGTCCTGAATTCACTAAGTAATTGACATGAGCCTCCCCTCTCCCAAGAAGAGCTATCTCCAGTTACTGTCACTAAACTGTTTCCTTCCCCCCAACATCTTCTACTGTTTTGATAAAAAAAAAATTTTTTTTGTTAATAAGAACTTAAAGCCTTGAAACAGTAAAAAACAAGATGTGTCCTTTTTTTTTTTTTTTAAGTTCACCATTTTCTCTGAGGCCAAGGCTAAGCCTACTGCCTTCCTTTTCCTGGGCAGACAGAGATGATGCTGGTCAGTGAGAATCCAGGTGCATCCAGGAAACGTGTAGCATGGACAGCTGGATCCAAATTTCTATCACCTCATGGAGGCTCTGCCGCTTCTGTTGCTGCTAGGGTTGGGGGTGTGATTCCTGCCTGAGGAGCAAAAGACAAGCAGCGGACCACGGAAAGGATCACTGGCCTTCCCAGGCTTCCCCACTCAGCATCCCCCATACGCTCCCCTATGCAAACCCTCTAAGACATACAGAGGCTGTTAAAACCGAGAAAACATCTGCTTCTGAATTTTCCCTGTCTTCTCTAACAAAGCAGGGGCAGCCATTCAAGCACAGGTTTGTGGCTGAGTTTGCATGCCAGTTTGTACCTAGAAACAGAGTCCCTACACAGCTCCCTCTTCCTCGCCCAGGTGAGCAAGATGGACAAGCCCTTCCGTTTTCTGGGGACCAGAATGCTTCCTTGGCAGCCAGTCTTCTAAAATTAGTTGGAGCTTTCTGCAGAGTGTCTTGAAGTACCAAATTAATTTTCGGAGTGTCTGCCACTGCTGTTTAGTATAAACGGCCACTGAACCCCTGGTGATCCCCCATCCCCGGCGCCTCAGCTGTCTCCAAGTCTAAAGAGTTCTGGAATGCAGTGCAAGAACTCCATTCCATATTTCCAGTGTGTACCTGCTTCTCAATTCCAACAATGCACAGCTCTCGCTCAGAAAACAGTGATATTTAAAAGAGTTGGGAGAGAGGGGTCCTCTAATTAAGTTAACATGCGAAAGTACAGTTCTGCCCAAGAGAGGAAGCCACCATTTACTCTACCTTCAACTCTCCTGCCCCTCAGAATCGCCCTTAGCCTCACTGGGTTTCTCCTCACTTACGCAGACCAAGTTGGCATTGCCAGGCTCTAGGATGGTGGTCATGGTGGTGGAGAGTAAGGATTTCCTAGGACGTGATGCAGTCACACACTGAGGATACCAGAGTCTTTTTTAACTTGAAAGAGGATAGGCTTGTGTTTTGTTTGTTTTGTTTTGTTTTCCTGGTCTGGAGGTAAGACCAAGAAATACACTGCACTTAAGACTGCCCCAGGGCAAAGCCTACCACTAATTACAAAGTTTCTAATAGTAACCGTATCAGTGCAAGCTACAAGAGCATTTACAACATACCAAGTTCTATGCTCAAATCTTTACCTTTATCATTTCATTTAACCCCTCTGGCACCTGTATAACATATCATCATCTCTGTTAAGTTGTTCATTCAACAAACATTTACTGTCTGTTATATGCCGACTATTTTTCTAGACACTGAAGCTATCTCAATGAACAAAAGAGACAAAAATCCCAGCCTTCCTGCAGGTTGTATTCTACTGGGAAGGACCGTAAATAAGATTAATTTGTAAGATATACAGTTGTACAGACAGGAGGAAGAGGTGGAACTACCAGGGGAAGGTCACACAGACAAGAAGGGTCAACTCTGGGTTTAATCCCAGAACTATCTGACCCCAAACCAGGGTAAGGCTTTCCCCTTGATTCAGGAGACTTTCCATGAGGGTTTTTTTTTTTTTAAAGATTTTTATTTGTTTATTCGACAGAGATAGAGACAGCCAGTGAGAGAGGGAACACAAGCAGGGGGAGTGGGAGAGGAAGAAGCAGGCTCATTGTGGAGGAGCCTGATGTGGGGCTCGAACCCGTAACGCCGGGATCACCCCGAGTCGACGCTTAACCGCTGTGCCACCCAGGCGCCCCTATATGAGGGTTTATTCAAGGATGCAGTAGCTCTCCTAGTGGTCTCTGAAGCCAAGCAGGGATATCTCCCTTCTCCAGCCTTCTTTGTCATCCGTCTGCATTTATATGCAGACTGTTTTGTGTTTTCACTTGCATTTCTATCTGGGTGGGGCGTTGTCCTCTGGGCTTTTCCAAAGTGCACTTGATGTTGACTGTTACTATCCTACTTCTCTTTCCATGCCCCTCATACACTGTATACCCCTTCCACCCCTTATACACTATTAGCCATTTATTTCTACCTCTAAATTGCTGCACATGGCAGAACATTCCTTGATGCTTTTTTAGAAAAGCCTTTTATGGTAATTATAGCTTTCTTCAAGTGCATTTATGCTCTCCTTTTTACTGTGCTTTAGACATTATTTTCCTCATGCCTAATTTTTGTTAAGGCAAAAAGCCTGCCTGCCTGGTAACTGTGTCATTGGAGGGTTTGTTGTTGTTGTTGGATTTTTGGCTTTTTTTACTGTTTGGAATTTTATGTGTAGGAAGTCTTGGAGATGATCGCATTTCCACTCTGCCAAAGATATTGGTCTGAGTTCAGTCAGAAGTTATTCATTCATTTCCCTATTTATTGAGTATTAGCAATCCAAGAGTAAACAAGATTGACATGGCACCTGCCCTGACAGATTTACTTCATAACAAGAGTGCCCAGGGCAGCTGTTCAGTTGTACACTGCACAATTCTAGGGGCACCATTCAAATCATAGTTGATTATGTATACATTTATTACAATAATTTTCCAGCAGCTGACAGTAAAATGTCTTCAGGAATGGCTGCTACATGGACTAGCAAGTATCAAGGAGATGCTAGACAGTTGTGATACAATGTGGTGGACAGGGTAGGATAGAGTAGGGAAGAGTAGGGTAGGGTAGGCTGGGATAGAATAAAGGCACCATGACAGGTATAGCTAGCCTGGATCTGGGAGCTTTAGAAAGACTTCCTGGAGGTGACTTCTGAATAGGGATCTAAAGGATGAGTTGAAGCTAGGCAGATGAGGACGGAGAAGAGGAAAGACTGAAAAGCTTTGATCTGACCAAAGCCTAAAGTGGTACTGAGTTGGGCTGACATAAGAACCAGTTCCTATAAGGTCTGTAAGCAGGTGAAAGACCTCAGGCTCTCCCCTGGGGCCAATGGAAAGCTATGGAAGTGTTTTGAGCAGTGTCTTGAACAGAGAGAAATGGATGATGATGCAAGACTGGAGGCAGGGAGGCCAGTGAGGAGGCTTGGGTTAATGCAGTGGCACTGGGGGTGGGAGCAGAGGGCAGATTCCAGAGATATTTAGGAGGAAGGACAGGTAAGACTTCTTATCATTAAGAGAAAAATCAGGCAGGAATTGTTTGTTGACTAGATACAAGAGATGAGAGAGGTGGTAGAGGGCAGGGGAGTATATTAAAAATGACTCCAAGGCTTTAGTCTTGGGCGTTAAAGTACATGGAGGTGCCATTCCTTGTTCAAAGTGATCCGAGTTTGGGGGAAAGAGGGTAAAGAAGCCAAATTCTCTTGAGTTTGAGATGTTTGTTAGCAAACAGATGGAGATGTTGAGATGCAAGTTGGAGTCCAGGTCTAGATGTCGAAGGACTAGAGATGAAGATTCAGGAGTCGTTGGAATATAAGGGTGTGTTTGGGTTGGCTTTTTTTAATTCCAAATTTCTGCCTCAGGTCTAATTTTTATCGAGGCAAAAAACCTGCCTACCTAATAACTGTGTTGATGGAATTTTTTTTTTTTTAGTAGTTTAAATTCTGTATGTAGAAGTCTTAGAAACTATACCATTTCCACCCTTCCAAAGGCATTGGAAGTCTGATAGAACCAACCCAAGACATCGCTGATGCCCTTGAAAGTTCTCTTTTGATCTTTGAGAAGGAGGTCCTGCTGTCTTCTCATGCCTCCCAGGAGAGTTTATAGACAAGGCAGGCAGAAGTGATCTGGCACAACTTGACTGAACATTCATTCAAGCATCTGCAATGTGCCTGACACAGAGCCAGCCTATGCGATCCAACAGCAAACAAGGAACTCTCAGGTTTCATGGAGTTTGAGGTCCAGGGCAAGGTTTCTCAATCTTGGCACTATTGACATGTGGGGCTGTATCATTGTTATGGGGACTGTCCTGTGCTCTGTGGGGTGTTGAGCAGTACCCCTGACCTCTATGCACAAGATGTCAACAGCATCCTCCCCGACTTGTGATCATCAAAAATGTCTCCAGACCTTACCAAATGTCCCCTAGAAGAAGAAAAGGGAAATAACTAGCCTCACTTGAGAATCCCTGAGGGTCATGGGAGAACCTGAGGTCTCCAGATAGCTAGCTGTCAAGCTGTGCAAAGAACCAAAAGCTGTGCCTTCCCACCTTCTGTATCAGTGACCTCAGGGAGAGACATGCAAGGAAATCAGCAGTGCTAGCCTGAAATCCAGAAGGCTCCACGTAGGAGATTTCTTGGATCCCCAAGTATGAGCCCATCAGCCCAATCCAACTTCATTTGTAGGATCCTGTCCAGAGAAAGTTGCCACCTGATGCCCATTTGCCCTCCAGACTAATTACTTCCTACATTCTGTTCTTCCTTAAGCAGAAGCTGGCTTTGCACTTTACAAACACAACCAATCACCTCCTCAGAAGGCCACCAGCAGAACGCACTTGCGCTGGGGCGGGGGGGGGGGGGGGGGGGGGGGGGGGGGAGCTTGGGGTTGCCTAGCAACATCACGCACCTGCCAAGGCTACTTTCCTCCTCTTCAGGCTAAAAGCAAAGTCCTGTCCATTAATTCCCAGCTACCCTGAAACTTCTCAGAGATTTGCCAGCTTCCCACTGTTCATGTTTTCATCTTCCTCATATGATGTGGAGAAATCCTGCTACTGTGGTCTGTTTATCTCACTTCAGTGGGTTGGGGGAAGAAAAAAAATCAAGAGAGAAAGAGAAGGGGGGAGAAAAAGCTTCATTTCCATCTAAGAGCACAGATATTTTGAGTGCATATCTCTGACTGACATGCTAGTGTTCTTTGCAAATTTAAATTTTATGTAGTAGACGTGGGTTTCCTACACAATGAGGCTTCTGTTGAGACTTTGGGCATGGTTTTAGTCAAACATGAGACCTCAAAGTGGCTAAATAACAAAGCACATATAATAGATGGCATGCTGAGCAAATGGTGCGAGGTCTGTCGTTTAGTGTATTCCGTGTGATCCATTCAACCAAAACTCTTCTGGTAGAAACTGTAAAGCTGGAGGTGGCTGGAGGTTGGAGATAGACTCTTTTCCTTGAGAACCTCTGAAATGTCCCTTGGGCTTTTCCTACGGAGTTTCATTTTGCTCCTGGAGAAATGTTTATGGTTTTTCTCTGAAACTAGGGATGGCTTCTACTCTCCGAACACTCTCACAGTATGAAGGAGGGGAATGTCACTGTCTCTCCAGGCTGGGCCCAGTGGGGGGGGGGGGGGGGGGGGGGGGGCCCGGGGGCCGGGGGGGGGGGGGGGGGGGGGGGGGGGGGGTGGGCGTGGTCCCCTCCTTGGTAAGGAAAGAAATGGAAGCGTGAATCTGGGCATCTGGGCTCCTTAAGGATAGGTGTGAACGCCAGCAAGCCTTTCTTGGGGTATGCAAACCTTTCTTGGGGTATGCAAACACTTAGGCTTCATTTGCACCCCGGATTTAGTGCTGGGCTACGCAGCCAAAGAAAACAGGTTCTCTGGTAACAGTCTCCTGCTTTCTCCTCTCACGACAGCTCAGCTTCCTTACAGAGACTTGCCCACAGAAAACTTCTCCTCTTTCGCTTACCCTCTTCTCTCAGGGCCTAACCCATACCATATTCTAGAGGGCATGGGAGGGACCAAGCATTCAAAACTAAGACACCTTAAATAAGTACATTTCAACTCACTTTCAGACCCTCCAGACCTTTCTTCCTATAAATTCCCCACCACTGCCACATGCACAAATTAGGTTTTTGGCATTCTCATAAGGGGTACTCGGGAGAAGAGAACAAGACGGCAGGCGAAAGCCTCTGGAACACTGGAGGGAGAAGTAAGGGGAGATACACAGTTTTGACTCAGAAGATTTGGACCAGAATGGTTTCAAATCAATTACCTCATCATTGCAAAGCTATTCATCCCCCCACCATAGCCCAGTCCACTTCGTGTGGTTTAAAAAAAAAAATACACAGATAGACCTGGAGATAGACATGGTGACAGAGGGGGAGACAGAATTAAAGATAGATATTCAGGGAAGTTACTTTCTGGCGACAATGACATTAATAGCCATTTGGGGTCTATTTAAATGAAGTAAGAAAACACACCTAGATTGTGCAACTCTGTAAATTTGCTAGAAGTCCCTGCATTGTGCACTTAAAACAGGTGAATTTTATGGTATGTAAATTATGGCTCAATAAAGCTGTTAAAGGAAGAATGAAAACATATCCAGGAATTCTTGCCAGCAGCTAGGTTTTGTGAAGGTGGCAACATGCTACCAATTCTGTGCTACTCTCTGCGTCTTCTAGAGGGTGACGGGCTCTTCTGGAGAGACTTTCCCACCCCGCTTTAGTGCCCCCGCCACCCTTTCTCGGCTCCCCACACCCACGCTCCTGGGGCCCCAGCACAGGTCGGAAGGGTGGTAGCTGCATTTGTTTTAGGTGCTGGAAAAATTAGGGAATTAGGCAGACTGCTGATTTCATACTTCTCCCCACCCCCAAAAAAAGAGGAAAGAAGGAAAAGGTTACCATAAAATAACAGTTACTCGAACACCACCTCGTTCCTTGTGCACATATACATTTTTCTGGTTTCCCCGTTCACGGCATTAAGTACCTACTCCTTCCACGGCCCTCCGACTTGGCAATATTTTTAAATAATGCCGTAAGTAGGTTGAGTGATAAACAGCCAACATTTTAAAGTGCCCCTTAAAACTAAATATTGCAGAAATATGAAAATAGCCAAGCAGAACCATCCAGTTCTTCGTCATAGGAAGCTTGTGATAATCATTTATAAATATACCCTTGAAATTCTGAAAGATGGCAGGCGCTTTGCCTCCATCCTGGGTTGATAGGGAATTTCCTGTCTTCTGCAGAAAGTACTTCTTAAAAAAAAAAAAAAGAAAGAAAGAAAGAAAAAGAAAAGATTTTTTTTTTTTTTTTTTTTTTTTTTTTTTTTTTACGTAGCCTCAATCTTGAGCTACTGGCTGGAAATTACAGCCTACCTGGGCTTATAAGCTCAGAGCTGGTTTAGTTTTCTGGAATATTCCCCACTTTGGGAAGGTTGCCTCAGACCCCTTCACACAGGTCAGTGTCATTGGGGATCCCCTGCATCTGGGACCCCATTCTGTCTTGCAACTGCATGCATTGCCTGCTTCCCCGACTCTTTTGAAGGCAGGCACGGGCCCCACTCTGAGGCTGGCCCAGTGGCTGCCCTGCGGCCTTGCTCCCCCTTTGCATGGCTCCCCTGCTGCCCCAGCGCGGCCTCGCGCCCCTCCTTCTCATCCTCTCCATTTCTCCAACCAGATGGCTGCCCCGATTTGTGCAACGGCAACGGGAGATGCACACTGGGTCAGAACAGCTGGCAGTGTGTCTGCCAGACCGGCTGGAGAGGGCCCGGATGCAACGTTGCCATGGAAACCTCCTGTGCTGATAACAAGGATAATGAGGGAGGTGAGCAAGCATCTTCTCATTCCCAGCCCCTCAAGAGCAGAGCATTGTGTATACTTCCATCATGAGTCATTTTTCCTGAAAGACCTCCCCTATACTATTGTCAAACGCTGTTGTAACATTTCTTTTGAAGCAAATGCAACAGAGGACAGGCGTCGTTGGGCCAGCGGGGTTCCTGGAGACAAGGGCTGGAGGCACTGGGGTTTGATGCTGGTTTGGATTCTCAAGCACACACACCACAGAAAGGTAGCTGGGCCCTGGCTCTGCCTCTGGGCGCCCGTTCCTGCCTGAGCCTTCGGGCTGGGGGTTACAAACGAATCGATGGGGATGATCACAGTATGTGTTTCACGCTGCACTCAGACATCTCAGGCAATCCCTTCATCCTTACGACCCTTCTAGATGTTACTTTACAAATGAGGAAACTGAGGCTTAGACCACAGTTAAGTAACTGTTTTAAGAGAAGTCAACCACCGATAGTAAAATTGTGACCCAGACCCAGATCTGACTCCAAAGTCCACGTTCCAGCCAGTGGCTGGCAAACCGCAGCCTGTTGGCCACATCCAATCCACTGCCTGGTTTTAGATGAGCTAAAAAAAAAAATGGTTTTTCCACTTCTAAAGTCGGAGGGGGGAACCTAAAGAACAACAGTATTTCAAGATATGGGCAAACTGGCTGGAATTCAAATTTTAGTGTTTACTTATAAAGTTTTATTGGAACATAACAATGCCTGTCGGTTTATATTTCATCCTCAAAGTCAGCTTTGAGGAGTTGGACAGAGACCACATGGCTGATAAAGCCTAAAATATTTACTCTCTGACCCTTTATAGGACATTTGTCAATCCCTGTTCTGAACCTCTGAACTGGAGTTTCCTGTGTTATTCTCTGATGGAGTGCTAAGATTCGGGGGCTAAATGGGGTTGCAGTAGCGTACGGGCTGTGTGATTTCCTAAGAACATGGAGCAAAGCTCCCTTAACATTAGTACAGCTGGGTGACCTACTCCTGCCAAAATTACTAGCTGGTCAGAATTCCCTCAGAGCAGAAGTTGGTTCGGGGTGTAAGAGGATCCACACATCCAGCTGTTTGATTTAATAAAAATGTGTCTCGTCCCACTGTCAATCCCTGTGCCCTGAGACTACCAGCTCCTGCCCTCACAGCCCCAGGCCGATCGGCTTACGTAGTGTCCAGAAAGGGGCGAAATCTGTCAGGGTGATGGATGAAAGTGTTAGATACTGTACTTTTATTCTTCCTCATCCTCTAAATAGACACTTGCAATTTCCATAATCTGTTATTGCTGTTATACTTGTATGTAATGTGCAAATAAGCAAATGTACATACAACAATAGGAGTACACCAGTCAAACAAGTTTATAGACCTGATGTAATTTGCAGAGCTCCCATTCATTCATTTAGCTTCCTGAAACAGAGCCAAAATAGAAGCCACTTTAATTCATTTTTGAATGAAGTGAGCCATCACTGCATATATCCATACATTTTTTTTTTCCAAGATAGACAGTCAAAATCGCATTACTTCTCCTGATAAGGTTCCGTTTTTGCCTCTGGTCCCTGGTGATTTCACCTCGCAAAGTGGTTGCTTCCAGATCAGCTCCCTTCCTCTTCCAGAGAGGAGCTGCTGTCCTGGCTCCCTTCCCCCACTGCAGGTGTCAGCAGGCGAAAGCATAGCAAATGGCTGGAATGCTGCACACAGGGGAAGGGGACTGACCCAGTCCCCCCAACACGCCCTGCACCATCTCCATTCGCTCTCCACAAGCCCTACTGCTGATGGCAGCTCCTTTCTGGAGAAAACCCAACTCCTGACATAGTAGAACGGGAGGAGACGTGAGAGGTGCTCTTGGTCCAGGCCTGAGGACTGCACTGCAGGCACGCACAGCCTGGGGTCCCTCCTGGTGGGCAGAGGCAGAGCCTTGGGAAGGCAAGGCACAAAAGCAAATGAGGCCGTGATTATGCTAAAGACAATAATGGCCTTGTTATGGGAACTATTAAAGTGAACCTCCCAAGGAAGTAATTAGCCACCAGGAAAAAAAGGCTCTGCGCCGCCGTGTTTATAAAAAGAAACTCCCAGTTAATTCAGAGTTGCTTATGTCAGGTGAGAGAGGTAGACAGGGATTGTCTCTCACCTGGTGTAAGCAATTCACAATTAACTGAGTTATTTTTTTGGAGGAGATTCCTTAGTGCAGAGTATCCTTTTTATGGTTAATTACTTCCCTAGGAGGTGTGCTAAGCACTTTGCTGTTTATTGATAAATATTAAAGCAGTTCCTCATCAACTCCAGATCCAGTCCTACAGCACACTAATTATATCACTTTTTTGTTTGTTTTGGTGGGGGTAGCGGTTCTGCCCCAGGCTCTTTCCTGCTTGGGGAGTTCGAAGGCAGGGCTGTGTGGTTTCTGAACCTGACAGTAGGTCAGAGGAGGCC
>NC_048220.1:90282262-90313407 GCF_002007445.2 Ailuropoda melanoleuca | reverse complement strand
CGCTGAGCAAGGAGCCCTATGTGGGACTCGATCCCAGGACCCTGGGATCACGACCTGAGCTGAAGGCAGACACTTAACTGACTGAGCCACCCAGGCATCCCTCGAAAGATAATTTTTTAATTATGATATGTTAGTGACCATACATCATTAAAGAAAAATAATTTTAATGATAGTTAATCAGTGGCAGCTTACCATATTTTAAATATGTACATTAAAATGCTCAGATTCTGCTGTTTCTTAGTGAAATTTTCTGTTTATTTATTTTTCAAGATTTATCTATTTAGAGAGAGAGAACACATGAGCAGGGGGGGAGGGCCAGAGGGACAGGGAAAGAATCTCAAGCAGACTGCCCGCTGAGTGTGGAACCTGACACAGAGCTCAGTCCCATAACCCTGAGATCATGACCTGATGAGCCGAAATCAAGAGTCAGACACTTAACTGACTGAGCCACCCAGGTGCCCTGAAATTTTCTGTTTTAAAGTTTTTTATAATAAATAGTTTACCCTTTAATCATCTTCCTCTTATTCCTTGGACCCCTGATTATTGAGCACCTGTGCATGGCATTGGCTGGGTGCTCCAGTGTATACAGAAAGATAATAGAACATGATCTTTTCCTTGAAGGAGCCTGTCTTCTGAAGGGGAGCAGTTTCCTGGGGAGCCTGTTAAACTATGCATGCCAGGCCCCACCAGGGGAGTTACTGACATATTAGGTTCTAAAGTAGGTATTAGGTATTTTTTTTTTAAACTTCTGATATTCAGATATGGATCCCTCGTAATAGAACCACTGGCCCGAGGAATAAACAACACCAAAAAAATGCACAAAAATTCAGGGCAGGTGCGGATAACAGAAAAGACCAATTTTTATAGAGACAACATTAGGGAAGGCCTCCCTTAGCATTTCTTTTCCCCCTTAGCATTTTGGATAGCTTTATGATGGGTAACATTTTATCAGGCAGAAGATTTGAAGGTTGCTGAACACTACTACTTAGGGGATGTCATAAGGAAAGCCACAGAAGTATTTAATGTATTCAGGGGGTGGGTAATAAAGGAGTTTTAATTCAGTGATAAACGGCAAGAAGATCCTTTCTAAGGTAACTCAGAAAATACAACTTTAATAGGAAGTGTCTTGATTATTTTGGTAGGCTTTTTTAAGTAATTTTTTGTAGCCAGTGTGGGGCTTGAACTCAACAGCCCTGAGATCAGAAGTCACACATTGTACTGACTGAGCCAGCCAGCACCCCAAATAATTTTTAACTAAAAGAAAAGAAAATTATAAACTCAGTGTTGTGCAAACTTCTGTTTAATAGGTAAAATCCAGTTTTAAAAAAAAGTAATGTGCCCAACGTGGAGCTTGAACTCATGACCCTGAGATCAAGAATCACATGCTCGGTGCACCTGGGTGGCTCATTCGGTTAAGCATCTACCTTCATCTCAGGTCATGATCCCAGGGTCCTGGGATCTAGCCCTACGTCAGGCTCCCTGCTCTGTGGGGAGCCTGCTTCTCCCTCTCCCTCTGCCTGCTGCTCCGCCTGCCTGTGCGCTCACTCACACACTGTCTCTCTCACCCTCCCCCTCACACTGTCAAATAAAATAAAATCTTAAAAAATAATGAATAGATAAATAACTCTTTAAAAAAAGAAAAAAAATCACATGCTCTACCTATTGAGCCAACCAGGGTCCCAATAAAATCTAATTTTTGTGAAATGCTGCTTTTTTTTTTTTAAGACTATTTATTTGAGAGAGAGAGCAGAAGCAGGGAAGGAGGGAGAAGCAGGCTCCCCGCAGAGCAGGGAGCCTGATGCGGGGCTCAATCGCAGGATCCTGGGATCATGGTATGAGCTGAAGGCAGATGCTTAACCCGTTGAGCCACGCAGGCGCCCCTGTGAAGTGCTTTTAATAGTAATGTTGCCCAGGACAGTGCTTATCAGTGCTTTTGCCTCATCCTCAGAGATTGATTTCAGTGGGTATGAATGGAGACCTGGCATCCTGCTTTTCTTAAGCTCTTCAGCTGATTTCTGTTGTGCATCCAGAGTTGGTTACCACTCAGCAGGTGTGATTATTATCTAGAGTTGTGCCAGTGAGATTCCGATTAGGAATTTGCTTAGTCCCCAAACAGTTCTAAGAGCAAAACGTGTATTTTATTAATTTTTCAAAGAAGGCAAAGTAAGCCAAACTTTGTATTCATGAAAACAAACAAATTAACAAATGTCTCTATTTTCCTTTTAGGGAATGTATTATAGGTCAGCATGAAGAGAACGCTATTAGGAGCCTAAAGCATAGAAAGCTTGGAGTTGAGAGCTATAGATGAAAGATAATTAAAAGTACGACTCTTGGGGCGCCTGGGTGGCACAGCGGTTAGGCGTCTGCCTTCGGCTCAGGGCGTGATCCTGGCGTTATGGGATCGAGCCCCACATCAGGCTCCTCTGCTATGAGCCTGCTTCTTCCTCTCTCACTCCCCCCGCTTGTGTTCCCTCTCTCGCTGGCTGTCTCTATCTCTGTCGAATAAATAAATAAAATCTTTAAAAAAAAAAAAAAGTAACGTTTAAAAAGTACCACTCTTTCTTTCTTTTGGCATCTTCCCTCGTTGCCAGCTGGAATAAGGCAGTGTTAGACCTTCATTTTCAAAGATCTCTAAGTGAGAAGTTCTGTTTAAAAATCTACTCTTAAATTTTTTTAGGAAGAAGTTTAAAACACGTTCAGGTGAAACGGTGCGCCTCATAGACCTTCTGGAAGAAGGACTAAAACGATCCATGGACAAATTGAAGGAAAAAGAAAGAGACAAGGTAATCCGAAGCCTCGTTTGCATATTGTGAACTGTATGTTGTGTTGTGATTTTTTTCATTTTTGTTTTTATGAAGAGAATGGGGAGCATTAGGAGGAGCAAATCCACTTAGGACAAGCTTATATTACTCAGAAATTATTGCACAGTAAGTTTGTTTCCTTACTAAGCATTTAGTTTGAAAGTACAGTTCTTGACTATTAAAAAGGCTGTAGTTTCCTCCTGTGTTAATGTGGCATAGTAACTGCTTCTTGTTGGCATTCTCTTGTCGCTACTTTGACCAAGGATTCAAACTATTTCAGAGTAAGAGGTTAGATTCTCCGGCCTACGGTAGGATGTACATCTGCTGAGTTCTTTTATCTGGGAGCACTCGGAGAGCAGTAGTCCTAGCGTCCGGGGGCGCTCGGAGAGCGGTGGTCCTAGCAGTCAGCACCTACTCTGTTGTCAGAGCAGGCTACAACATAATGGGCTTTCTTGGCACCCTTAAAAAGGACTGGTTAGATTTGTTTGGAATTTGAGTAATGAAAGCAAAATGAAGAAAACTTGACAAGAACATTTTTTAAGATAGGATGGTCAAGGATTGAGATTTAAGGGGTCTTTTACTCTTTGGTAAGTCAAGTGATATTTTGGAATGAACATAACTACTATAAACAGTACAATTACAGAAAGAGAAATAGAGTAGGATGGAATATTGACATGAAAGAGCCAAACACAAAAGAAGGTCCTTTGAGGAAAAGCCCTTTTGTTTGGTTTGGGGAGATCACTGACAGTCCAGAGAGCATGAAGGCAGGCCATGAGACTACGTTGTCCCCACCTGCTCCCTTTCCACTGCCAACAGAATGAAATGTAAAATAGCTTTTCTCTCTACTTCTGCTAGGTGGTTGCTAAGTCTCCACAGCTGGTATCTCCGGAGTAGTTCTTCCTTTTAGTCCTGGCTTAGGCACATTCAGTACAATCAGATGAAAGGTGGAAAATTGGTCATCTAACCAATCTGTTTACTCTGCATGATGGTAAAAACTGCTCTGGCTCTTTTATTTGGCCAACTTGCATAAAGTAAAATGTGAAACATGATGATTTCTTACACATATGTATGCCTGGTAACTCCAGCCACCCAGAAAATTCCTGTCACCATGGGTCACTTTAATTTATTCTAGGACTTCATAAAATAGGGTGCTGTTTTCTAGGTATATCAGTAGTTCCTTTCTTTTTATTGCTAAAAAGTGTTCTGTTGTATGAATATACCGGATTTTGTTCATCCATTCTGTCGATGGACGTTAGGGTTGTTTCTGTTTGTTGGTTGTTATGAACAAAATGTTAATTTCAACATTGTTAAAGCCTTTTTATGGATACATGCACTTTTACTTTGGGATATATATCTAGGAATATCATTGCTGGGTTTAGGGTTAGAGTTGGCTTATGCTTACCTTCATTAAAAATTGCCAAGGAGAGTATTGTAACCATTATGCACTCCTGTCACTAATACATAATCACTCCAGTTGCCCCTATCTACCAACACTGGATTTGTCAGTCTTCTGGGGGAGGCAGTGACGTCTTACGTGGTTAAAATTTGTATTTCTCAGCGCTCCTAGGTGGCTCAGTTAAGGTTAAGCCTCTGACTCTTGATTTCGGCTCAGGTCGTGATCTCAGGATAGTGAGATTGGGCTCTGAGCAGAGCATGGAGCCTACTTAGGATTCTGTCTCTCCCTCTGCCCCTCCCCGCCACATACACACGTGCTTGCTCTTTTGCTCCCTCTCAAAAAAAAAAATTGTGTTTCCCTGATGAGTCATGATGTTGATTGCCTTTTTTAATGCTTATTGGCCATTTATATATCTTTTATGAAGGATCTTTTCAAGTCTTTTAACCATTATTTGTTGCAGACCATCAATACTTATTTATATTTACATGTTTACCCTTTCCTCTGCACTTCATTCGTTCCTGAAGTGTTTTTGCTTCCATTGGAAGATCTCCTTTTGGTATTTTTTTTTTTTTTGTAGTGCAGGTCTGCTGGTGATAAATTCTGTTGGCATTTGTTTGTCTCAAAACATCTTTTTATTGCCTTTAGTTTTTTTTTTTTTTTTAAAGATTTTATTTATTTATTTGACAGAGATAGAGGCAGCCAGCGAGAGAGGGAACACAAGCAGGGGGAGTGGGAGAGGAAGAAGCAGGCTCATGTCAGAGGAGCCTGATGTGGGGCTCGATCCCAGAACGCCAGGATCACGCCCTGAGCTGAAGGCAGACGCTTAACCGCTGTGCCACCCAGGCGCCCCTATTGCCTTTAGTTTTGAACAGTATTTTGATTGGGTATAAGATTCTAGCCGAGCAGTGTTCTTTCAGCATTTTAAAGGTGGCGTTCCATTGTCTTCCAGCTTCTATAGTTTCTTTGAATATGTATAACTTGTCTCATTGTTGCTCCTTTGAAGGTAATGTGACTTTTTCTTAGACTACTCTTACTATTTTTATAGACTTTGTATTAGTACCTTGACTAAGAAAGGCCGAAGTGTGGTTTGAGGGTTTTTGCGGGTGAAGGGTAGAGGTGTACTCATCCTGCTTGGGAAGTAGCCAAGCTTTCTTTATCTGTAAGTTGTGTCCTTTCATTAGTTTAGGAAAATTCTCAGCCATAGCTCTTAAATTATTGCATCTTTGCCCTATTCTGTTCTTTCCAAAATTCCGAGTACAGTGTTAGAATTTTTGACTATGTGTCCTACATGTCTCTCACATTCTGCTTTTTTTTTTTAAAGATTTTATTTATTTGAGAGAGAGCAAGAGGGAGTAGGAGCAGAGAGGAGGGAGAAGCAGGCTCTCTCCACTGATCAGGGAGCCTAATGCGGGCTCGATCCCAGGACCCTGGGATCATGACCTGAGCCGAAGGCAGAGGCTTAACCAACTGAGCCACCCAGGCACCCCTCTGCTTTTTTTTTTACCCCATTGTTTTCCCTCCTTCTGCTTCTTTTTGAATATTTTCTGCAGTTTTGCCCCTTTCCTCTAATTTTAAGATTTTATTTATTCATTTGAGAGAGAGAGTGAGAGAGAGAAAAAGCACAGGCAGGGTGGGGGGAGAGCAGAGGGAGAGGGAGAAGCAAGACTCCCCACTGAGTAGTCCTGGGGCTCAATCCCGGCACTCCAGGATCATGACCTAAGCCAAAGGCAGACACTTAACCAACTGAGCCACCCAGGCCCCCCTCTAATTTTTTTGAACACCTTAATTATAGTTTTCTTTTAGTTTTTCATTTTGAAATAATTTTAGACATATAAAAAAATTACAAAATAGTACAAAGAATTACTGTGTTAGCTTCCCCAAATATCAGTATCTTGAGTATCCATAATATAATTACAGAATCAGGACATTAACACTGATGTAGAATGAATAACCAGTCTACAGACCTCACTCAGGTTTTACCATTTGTCTCCTGAATGTTCCTTTTCTAGCACAGGACCCAATCCAGGATTACCTGTTGCAGTTAGCTGTCGTGTCTCCTTAATGTTTTTAAATCTGGGTCGTTCCCTGCTCTTTGTTTGACTTTCATGATCTTGACACTTTTGAAGGGTACTGGTCAGCTTTTTGTAGACTCTCAGCTGGACTTGGTGTTTCCTCATGAGTAATTCAAGTTATGCAGCCTTGTCAAGACATGAGTTCTGGAGTCCTCACTTCATTTCAGGAGGCACATGATGTTGATAAGAGTAATGATTGTTGATTAATTTTGATCACTTTGTTAAGGCAAAACAATTTTCTCCACTGTAAAGAAATTAATATTTTCCCCTTTGTAATTAGTATTTTTCAGTATCTTTATTTTAAGCAATTACAGATTTAAAGTTGCTTTTGTTGTTTTTGTTTCTCTTTTCTTGTCCATCTTCCCCCTACCTAACCTCTCCCTTGATTTTCAGTCACATGTATTGGCTTTATGGAGCTGCTTTTTTTTAAACTGGATGCTAGATGTTGTGAATGCAAAATTATAAAAGTTCTGTGTAATTTCATCTTCTCCAAAACAATCATTTAAGCCGTCTTCTGGCAGATAGCATACCAGCTGATTATCTTAATTCTGGGAGTCTTGGTCTTGTGCTTTGTTAGGGGTGAGTGAGGCATTTCAGTTTTACTCTAGGTGAGGGTCTTATTGGTGAAATACGGCCCTTCTGGTTTCACCAGGGTATTCAGTAGTGCCCTTCCCCCTTGCTTCTGCTGGGATGCCCTAGCCTCACACAGCTTCTGAAATCTGCTCAGTTCTTCAGCCACCCACTTGCTTTTTCCTGCTGGATTTTTGGGAAGTCCTGCTTTGTTAATGCCAGCCATGGGGTGGTTTTATTTTTTTTTATTTTTTATTTTTTATTTTTTTAAGATTTTATTTTATTTAATTGACAGAGATAGAGACAGCCAGCAAGAGAAGGAACACAAGCAGGGGGAGTGGGAGAGGAAGAAGCAGGCTCACAGCAGAAGAGCCCGACGTGGGGCTCGATCCCATAACGCCGGGATCACGCCCTGAGCCGAAGGCAGACGCTTAACCACTGTGCCACCCAGGCGCCCCCATGGGGTGGTTTTAAAGAAATGCGTTCACAGAGGTTTTCACTCCTGTGGTTCCCTCTTGGTGATTTTGTCCTCACTACTGTAGCAGCCCCAAACTCAACTCTGTCTTCTTACCCCAGTAAGACCACTTCTTTCTGCTTGGCTTTTGTTCCGTATTTGGTCCACCACATAGTGATTTGGACAGTGTCCTAGGGGGAAAGGTCAGGTAAATGTGGAACTCAGTCAACTTCTGTGTTTCCATTCTCCCAAAGATTATATATAGCCCCTCAAACTTCGCTTGTGTTGGTGTTGTCTGGTGACTCTATATAGTTGTTTCCAACTTTATATAGCTGTGTATCCAACTTTTAAGTAGCTGCTTTTGGTAGAAGGTTTGGTATACTACAGGCTACTCCATCATGCCCAGAACAGAACCTTAATCACTTGTGGCCTGATAGTGCTTCAGAATACATGGCAAAATATTAACAAAACAGTGCTTGAGTTCTTTCTCCTACTCCTGACACCGTGTTTTGTTTTTTAAATTGCAATGTAATTAACAGTGTTATTAGTTTCAGGTGTATAGTATAGCAGTTCAGCAGTTCTGTACATACTCAGTGCTCATCAAGATAAGTGTACTCTTAATCCCTTTCACCTGTCTCGCACATCCCCCGCATCCACTCCCTTCTCGTAACTGCCAGTTAGTATGTTCTCTATGTTTGTGAGTCTAATTTTTTTGTTTGTTTTTTTAATCGGTTCATTTGTTTTTCAAGTCCCACATGAGCAAAATCATACGGTATTTGTCTTTCTATAATAATTGGTGCTTTCTATTTCATATCTACTGAATACGTTGTGGGGAAAGTATTCAAGCCAACACTTCATATTTTATAGATCAAGTTTCTCATAGAAACACTCTTTGTTATACAGAGCTGATGAGTTCTGTTTTCATTATTCTTTTCTTTGTACATTGGCACATGTTCCCTCAGTGTTGATATTTATTAAAGTTTACTGACGAAGGAAAACCATTAGGTGCTCCTGATCTCTGTCTTGAGCCTGAGACACCAGGACAAAGGGAGTGGTCAATAAGCTGTGAAGTTTCTTCCCCCCCCCCAAAGGTCTTAACAGCAGAGGAATTAAAGGCTGCTCAGACATCTGTTGCTTACGGCTGCATCAAATATGCTGATCTTTCTCATAACCGGTTGAATGACTACATCTTCTCCTTTGACAAAATGCTGGATGACAGAGGAAACACGGCTGCTTACTTGTTGTATGCCTTCACTAGAATCAGGTAATTGAAGTGTTGTTTTATTTTGAATCAGTTGATAGGATTTCCAGTTACATCAGTCATTTCTTACTACATTATCTCTTAAGTGGAGAAGAATGTGCCTAACCATAGAAAATGATGGCTCTTGCCTAATTTCTTAGGTCTATTGCACGTCTGGCTAATATCGATGAAGGGATGCTCCAGAAAGCTGCTCAAGAGACCAAGATCATTTTGGACCATGAGAAGGAATGGAAACTAGGCCGGTGTATTTTACGGTTCCCTGAGATTCTCCAGAAGATTTTAGATGACTTATTTCTCCACACTCTCTGTGATTATATCTATGAGCTGGCAACTACTTTCACAGAATTCTATGATAGCTGCTACTGTGTGGAGAAAGATCGACAAACTGGTCAGTATCTCATTCAATGGTGATATGGGGAGGGGGGCACCAGCAAGGCATTTATTCGAATTGGATGTAGATGGTTTTCAACTTGTTTTCTTACTGGAACACCTCCCTCCCCTTTTCCCCCCAAGCAGTTATATACTGTTCCATATCATATATAACAGACAAAATTCAACTAGATCTCATAAGAGCATAAATGGAATTCTCGTTTCCAAAGGAGTTTCCCCCACCCTCAGGCTCGTGGCATGGACCATAGGACTCCAGAGAAAATAACTGGAGGAGGATTAGGAGGGATAGGACATTGCCAACAAAAGCAGGGTTACTTAGGGTCCCAGAATGAGTCTTTGGGAGTTCTTGGTAATGGAAACTGCCTTTGGGAGAAAATTGGTGTCTTCTCTTTCCTAGGCATAAGGTTACATAGTTATTAAAGTAGACTGATGTAATTTGTTGTAGGGCAAATAGGTGTTTTTGAGGGTCATGCCCAAGAACTGAAACTTTATTAGAAAAAATAATCTCACCATTATCCTGGAATTAAAGTTTACACTTATATCAAACCATGACGTCTAAGATAAAACTTTTTTTTTAAAGATTTTATTTATTTGAGAGAGAGAGAGACAGCCAGTGAGATAGGGAACACAAGCAGGGGGAGTGAGAGAGGAAGAAGCAGGCTCCCAGCAGAGGAGCCTGATGCGGGGCTTGATCCCATAACTCCGGGATCACGCCCTGAGCCAAAGGCAGACGCTTAACGACTGAGCCACCCAGGGGCCCCCTTAGATAAAACTCTTGAAGAGTTTAAAAAGAAAGATAAATCATTGCAGAACTTGTTTCCCCTTATAATTAGAAATAGATTTCTTCAACAGAAACACCTTTCTTTCTTGGATTGTCTGTCTTTAGTTTTTAATCTGGAGGTAATTCTAGTTAAAGCTGTAAAACATGATGGGGTAGGCTGTTCATCTTCAGTAAAATACAGAAGTAACAAAGATTCTTCAGTAATGATTTTTTTTAAAGACAAATTAATCTCTTTCTTTCTTTCTTGTCTCAGGACAAGTGTTGAAGGTGAACATGTGGCGTATGCTGCTTTGTGAAGCAGTAGCTGCTGTTATGGCCAAGGCGTTTGATATCCTGGGAATAAAACCTGTCCAAAGAATGTAACCCTTCTTAGGTTTGAACACTGTGTGTTTTTACCAAAAACAGCCATTTAACACTCTTTGCTTTTTTACAATCATGTGGATACAAAAATAAGTAAAGGAAATTTGTCAGCTATCTACGTAATGTGTTTTTTTTTCCCTAACAACTGGGCCTCTGAAAAGAAAAACATACTTTTCATTAATATGCTAATTTCTGCTGACCATTTAAGCCAAAACTACTTAGTGGGGTCATGGAGTAAGAAGGTTTGTTGTGTACTTTAGTGAGAGTGTTTATTGGGTTGGCTGGGATATGTTTTCATCCATTTTACTTTGATAAGGAGTCCCATTTATTGAGCTCTGCTATAGACCCCAGGAACTTCACACGCCTTCATTGTGCCATATAGTCTTCATTCCATTGTTCTTTTGTAACACTTATCCCTGTTCAGCAAGCGACAAAACTGAGGCTTCGGAGAAGTAAGTATCCTGCCCTGAATTGCTCACAAAGAAAACCAAGATTCATATTTATGTGTGTCTGACTCCTCAATTTAACCTCTTTCTTTTTTAGCAAAACGGGACATTGGGAATATAACAAACCTGAACGCAGGGGAAGGTCAAGAAAATTAACAGACTGGAACTTTTTCAGAAGCTACAGATTAACTCTTCACATCTCATTGGTCATTGCCAATTTAGTTGCAAGGGAAGCCGGAAAAACTTGCATAAGCAAAGAACAGAATTGCCACGATTGGCTTAGATCAGTCAAGATTCATCTCCTAGGCATGTTGAATAGTTTCACTCCAAGAAATTGGAGTTATAGAAAGACAAGGTGGAGATTTCTAGTGACAGTGAAGGTAGTCAGGGAAAGGGGTTATTGTTGGGCCACTAGTTAATGTAATCTGCCGACACAAAGATTAGATTAGAATTCGTGTAAAGAGCATAACACTGGGGAAAACAAGTGCTTATTGAGCATGAGCTGGGTTGTACCATGCTGTTTCCAAAGATCTCCGAGCCCAAAGGAACCTAAGAGATGATCTTAATGAATTATAACAGTAACTCCAGTTTACAAACAAATGGGTATATAAAAGGTTCCAGCGTTCACACTAGATCAGTATTCTCTAGCAAACGTGGAAGCTAAACAATTTCCTTTTAGCCTGGTAACGGCAAAGAGAATGTACTGTACTGTTGAGTCCATTAGTCAGTAGATCCAGGTGTTTTATGGGTGAGAAACAGGATTCAGTGAGGTATAGGAGGAACTAATGAAAGACTAGGGTGTATGTTAAATTAACCAAAGGTCATGATTAGTTCATGTGCTGCCAAGTCAGTCTTCCACTTCCTGAGAAAGTAAGTTTATGGTTATTTCATCTTTAAAACATTGTCTTATCAGAAATTATAAATATCATTAGGTAATAGATAATACCAGAAACTTTTCCCTAGGAAATAATAGAGCTCTGATTAGCCTATTTTTAAGGAGAAAATGGGAAGACTGTCAGGAAACAAAGCTAGAGTTCCCAGTGTGGGTATGAGATTGTGGAGGGGAAAAGTGAATACTGGCAGCCCAGACCTCTGGATGAAGGAAGGTTTGAGGAGCAGCCCTGTATCAGAGCATTGGGTCGGGAGTCCTAGGATAGAACTATTTCAGCCAACAGTTCTCTGTGTGACCTTTTTTTGGTTTTCTGTCTCTCCTATAAAATTGAAGGGGGGGAGTCAAACCAGAACCTTTCTAACGTTCCTGCATTTCAACTCTGACATCTGATGATCTGACATGCATATGACCAGAGCCCCAGAAAACTATGTTGTCATGTTCTCTATAACCATCCTTTAGTAACTGGCTGGCTGCTAGATTCTAATTGTCTTTTTGTCATTGAGTTCTATTTTAATTCCATTATTGTTGGAAAACACATTTCTGTTCTAAAATGCATTGTTTCAATTATTTGAAATTTGTTGAGACTTGCTTTATAACCCAGGAGTTGTTCAGTTTTTACAAACGCTCCACATATACTTGAATATGATGTCTGCAGTTTATTGGATACACTATCCTATATAGTTCTTTAAATCTTTTATATCCAGACTTCTGCAAAAATGTATTAAGGAACTTCAGAAGTCTTCATCCCGTAAAAGGAATGAAAAGCTGGCAAAAATTGTTAGAGTGAACTTTTTCAGAACTGGAAACTAACTGAAGGCTTACAGACCAGGGCAACATAATCAAGAAGAAACAGCTGAATCTTTTTTTTTAGGGAACACAAGTAGGGGGAGTGGGAGAGGAAGAAGCAGGCTCCTAGTGGAAGAGCCTGACGTGGGGCTCGATCCCAGAACGCTGGGATCACGCCCTGAGCCGAAGGCACTTAACCACTATGCCACCCAGGCACCCCAGAAACAGCTGAATCTTGGTAAGAACAGACAGCTTTGTGGTATTTTAACTTACCCTGGTCTCATCCCCCTCTCCATAGCTTAGCAGTGGCCTTGAAGATAACAGCCACATTCCCTGTGAGTATACCAGTACCACAGTGAGTATAATGGGACTAATTTGCAAAAAAAAAAAAAAAAACCAAAAAACAAAAAAACAACTATACTTGTTTCTTTTGAACTGTCTGATGGCTTCTTGGAGTACAATTTCAAAGGGTTTCCCTTTGTCTTACCTAACTCAGAACTCTTCTAGTTACCTAGAAGGCATTTGTCACAAACACAGGCAAATGTATTAGTTGTTGCTGACTGTGGGGGAATGGATAACAGGGGGGGAAAAAATAGAATAATCAAAGATCTTGGGAAGAGGCTAGGGAATGAGATGCTTTGGTGAATAAGGACTTAGAAAAGCTCTGACATATTACTGGGTATCTAGAAAGCCATGCTCATATCCAGGGCTGTGCACCCGCTCAGCAAAAACTGTAAAAGGTCCACCTCCAGCTGATTTTAAGGTTCTGCAAGCAAGAAGTAAATACTAAGAGTTGTGAACTTCCTGGTTGAGTGTCAAAGGTTTGTACCAGCATGCACAGAGCAATTAGTTGAGAAAAGTTAACGACAACATCACTAACAAACCCTGGGTGGGGGGAAGGATATTACCTGATTTACAGAATTGCTGCATTAAAATATTCAAAATGTCCAGTATTCAAAAGCAAAAATATTACAGGGGCATGTAAAGAAACAAAATATGGCCCATACCTAAGGAAATAATAGAAAATTGTCCCCCAGGAAACACTGACATTGGACATGCAGGACAATGACTTAATCAGCTATTTGAAATATATTTAAGGAGCTAAAGGAAACCATAAGAATGATACCTCACCAAATAGAAAATAGGAATGAAGAGAGAAATAAAAAGTCGAATTGTGGAGCTGAAAAGCATAACTGGAATGAAAGATTCACTAGAAGGGCCCAACAGCAGAGTTGAACAGATGGAAGGAAGAATCTGTGAACTTGAAGATAAACCAACTGAAATTATCCAGTCTAAGTAACAAAAATTTTTAAAAGAATGAGCAGAGCCTAAGAGATGTGTAGGACACCATCAAAAAGACCAGCAAGGGTATAATAGGAGTCTTAGATGAGAGAAAGAGGCGGAAAGTATTTGAAGAAATAATAGCTAAAAACTTCCTTAAAATTTTTTTTAAGATTTTATTTATTTATTTGTGTGAGAGACAGTGTACAAGCAAGGGGAGTGGCGGGCAGAGGGAGAAGCAGGCTCCCTGCTGAGCAGGGAGCTGAACTTGGGGCTCAACTCCAGGACCTTGGGATCATGACCTGAGCCAAAGGCAGATGCTTAACCAACTGAGCCACCCAGGCATCCCTAAAAACGTTCTAAATTTGATGAAAAAAAAACAAATCTACACATACAAGAAGCTCAGTGAACTCTAAATAAACTCAGATCCATTCTTAGACACATGATCAAACTGTTGAAAGAGAGTCAAAAACAAAAGAAGCTACACATCATGTCCAAGTGATTCTTAGGACAACAGCTTATTTCTCCTCAGAAACCATGGGGACCAGAAGACAATGGAATGATATATTCAAAGAGGTGAGAGAAAAAAACCCTGTTAACTGTGACTTCAATGTCTAGAAAAACTACTTCAAAAAAAGATATACAGCAGAATATTATTTAGCCATAAAAATGAAATTTTGCCATTTGTAACAAATGGCTGGAACTAGAGAGTCTAATGTTAAGCGAAGTAAGTCACAGAAAGACATACCATATGATTTCACTCATGTGGAATTTAAGAAACAAAACATACAAAGGAGAAGGGGGAAAAAAGATAAACCAAGAAATAGACTCTTAACTATAGAGGACAAACTGATGGTTACCAGAGGGGAGATCGGTGGGGAGATGGGTGAGACAGGTGATAGGGTTGAGAAGTGCACGTGTCATGATGAGCACTGGGTGGTGTATGGAATTTTCACTATATTGTACACCAAACCAATACTGTTAACTGTACTGGAATTACAGATTTCTACAAATAGCTCCCTGCCCCATGAAGACAAAACAGACAATCTCAATGAACAGAAATTGAAAGAGTTTGTCACAAGTAGACCTTCCCTACAATGCTAAACACTAAAATGTAAGGACACTAGGTGGTACTGCAAATCTACATAAAGAAATAATGCCAGTAAAGGTAACTATATAGATAAGCATAAAAGGCAGTATTAATGTATTTTTTGGTAACTTTTTTCCTTATTTAAAAGACAGCTGCATAACACAGTCACTGTAAATCCGTGTTTATGGGCACACAATATATAAAGATGTAATTTGTGACAAAAAGTGAGAGGAGCAGACAGAGCAAAGACTTTGTACGCTATTGATACTAAATTGTTATATTAATTCAATCATAAAGAACAAAATCTTGCCATTTGCAATAACCAGGCCATACCTCAGGGTCAGTAAGCTGAAGTGAATAAGTCAGAGAAAGACAAATACCATACGATCTCCCTTACATGTGGAATCAAAAAAAAAAAAAAATTCTCAGAGAACAGGTTGGTGGTTGCCAGAGACAGGGTGGAGGGTGGGAGAAATGGGTGAAGGGAGTCAAAAGGTAAACAGAAAATAAATATGGTGCATTACGTAACAACACCAGCAAATAGCTTACAATTATCTGGTAATTCATGACCAAAAACAAATAAAACTCAAGAAAAACAACCTCAAATTAGATGTAAACTGTATACGTACTGAAACTAAATAGTGGCAACAAAGCCATCCTTCAAATTCTGAAGGTTCTATACAATGTATACCTAGATGAAGTACTCCATAATTCAGCAAGTAGTACCTATAACCCTAAATATAACAATTTAGAAGGTGGGGAAGAAACCTATTCCCATTAAAAAGATTTTTCATGTGTCCCCACTCTGAAATGTTTCTATCTCAATTGCTGGCATTATTACATGGGTCATGGCCATTCCTAGCTGAAAAGAAATCTGAAGAGAAAGCAGTTTTTAGCAGGGCATATTGCCCTTCCCTCCCTGGGGGGAGGGGAGGAATGAGGTTCTCATAGTAATAAAGAAGGGGAGATATTGGGTAGATGGCCAACAGTGTTTTCCACATAAAAATTTCTTTCTCAAAGAAACAAAGGTGTGTAAGTGATAAGGAAACAAAGTCCAGTTGTAGAGATTGCAGACTGAGTTAACTCATTAACTCTGGTATCCTCTGGAGCCCTGGTTGTTCCCATATCTCTTCTCTGCCATCCCTTAGCACTGACTTCAGTCTCAAGCTGACCAAGATGGCTGCTACAATTTCAGTTGTAATTTAAAATTTATTTAAATTAAAATTTTAATTTAAAATTTAAAAAATATTACTTCCATTTCTACATACTTGCAATGAACAATACAAAAGGAATAAAATACTTAGGAATACATTTAACCAAGGAAGTGTAAGACTTGTGCACTAAAAACTACAAAACCATGTTGAAAGAAATTAAAGAAGACCTAAATCATGGAATGACGTTCCGTGTTCATGAATTGGAAGACTTAACATTGTCAAATGGCTATACTCTTCACATTAGTCTACAGATTCTATCTGTACTGTTCAATAGAATCCCAGATGACTTTGGAGAACTTGACAAACTGATTCTAAAATTTATATGGAATTGCAAGAGACCCCAATTAGAGAAAATCTTGAAACAGAAGAACAAAGTGGGAAGATTCAAAATTCCCAATTCCAAATCTGAATACAAACTGATAGTAATCAAAACAGTATGGAACTGGCATTAAAGATAGACCTAGATTAATGGAATTGAAGTGAGAGTTCAGAAAAAAACCCATTATCTATTGTTAGTTGATTTTCTTTTCTTTTTAAGATTTTTTTTTTGTTTGACAGTAAGCACAAGCAGGGGGAGCTCTAGGGGGAGAGGGAGAAGCAGGCTCCCCGCTGAGCAGGGAGCCCTGATGGACTCAATCCCAGGACCCTGAGATCATGACCTGAGCCATGGCAGACACTTCACCAACTGAGCCACCCAGGCATCCCTATTGTCAGTTGATTTTCAATAAGTTTACCAAGATTATTCAGTGGAGTGAAAAGTAGTCTTTTCAACAATTGGCGCTAGAATAACTAGATATCCACATGCAAAGGAGTGAATTTGGACCCCTACCTCGTACCATATTCTAAAATAACCAAATGGATCAAAGACTCAAATGCAAGGGCTAAAAGTATAAAACTTAGAAGGAAATATAGGTGTAAATCTTCATGACCTACAATCAGTCAACTGTTTATTAAATCTGACAGCCAAACACAAAAACAGCAAAAGAAAAAATAGATTGGACATCAACAAAATTACAAACTATTGTGCATCAAAGGAACACTATCAAGAAAGTCAAAAGACAAGCAACATAATAGAAAATATTTGCAAATCATAAATCTGATTACTGTCCAGAATATATAAATATCTCTTATGCTATATGTTCTCTTACAGGATATATAAAGAACTCAACAACAAAAATACAAACAACCCATTTTTAAGATGGCCAAAAAGCCTCAACAGAAATTTTTCCAGTGGTGCCTGGGTGGCTCAGTTAAGTGTCTGCCTTTGGCTCAGGTCATGATCCCAGCGCCCTGGGATGGAGCCCTGTATAAGGCCCCCTGCTCGGTCGGGAGCCTGTTTTTCCCTCTCCAGCTCCCTCCTGCTTGTGTTCCCTCTCTCGCTGTCTCTCTCTGCCAAATAAAATCTTTTTAAAAAATCTCTAGGGGCGCCTGGGTGGCACAGCAGTTAAGCGTCTGCCTTCGGCTCAGGGCGTGATCCTGCCGTTATGGGATCGAGCCCCACATCAGGCTCCTCTGCTGGGAGCCTGCTTCTTCCTCTCCCACTCCCCCTGCTTGTGTTCCCTCTCTCACTGGCTGTCTCTCTCTCTGTCAAATAAAATAAAATCTTTAAAAAAAAATCTCTAAAAATAAATTTTTCCAAAGAAGATATATAGTGGCCAATAAAAACATGAAAAGATTTTCAACATCATTAGCCATTAGGCAAATACAAAACAACACAGTGTTACCTCTTTACAACCATTAGCATGGCAATAAAAAAATAGAAGTATTAGTGAGGATATGGAGAAATTAGAACCATTACATACAGCTGGTGGGAATGTGCAGCTGCTGTGGAAAACAGTCTAGTTAAATAGTCTGAAAAACATTTCCTTGAACAGTCAAGCATAGAGCTACCATTTGACCCAGCAACAATAGTCCTAGGTATAGCCAAGAGAGTCAAAAACATATGTTGAGGGGCACCTGGGTGGCTCAGTCATTAAGCGTCTGTCTTCGGCTCAGGGCGTGATCCCGGCGTTCTGGGATCGAGCCCCACATCAGGCACCTCTGCTGGGAGACTGCTTCTTCCTCTCCCACTCCCCCTGCTTGTGTTCCCTCTCTCGCTGCCTGTCTCTCTCTGTCAAATAAATAAAATCTTTAAAAAAACAAAACATATGTTCACTCAAGAATTTGTACACAATGTTTTTTGTTTTTTTTTTTTTAAAGATTTTATTTATTTATTTGACAGAGATAGAGATAGCCAGCGAGAGAGGGAACACAAGCAGGGGGAGTGGGAGAGGAAGAAGCAGGCTCCTAGCGGAGGAGAAGCCTGATGTGGGGCTCGATCCCAGAACGCTGGGATCACGCCCTGAGCCGAAGGCAGACGCTTAACGACTGTGCCACTCACGCCCCTGTACACAATGTTAATAGCATTATTCATAAAAGACAAAAGTGGAAACAACCCAAATCCCCATCCATTGATGAAGGGATAAGCAAAATTTGGTAATCCATACAATGAAAATATTATTTAACCACAAAAAGCAGTGAAGTGCTGATGCATACTCCAACATGGATAAACCTTGAAAGCATAAGCTAAGTGAAGGAAGCCAGAATAAACTGTATGATTCCATTTATATGAAATGTCCAGAATAGGTAAGTCCATAGAGACAGACAATGAATTAGTGGCTGCAGAGGCTAGAAATAAGAGAAGAATTGGAAGTGGCTGTTTAATGGACACAGAGTTTGTTTTTAAGATGATAAAAATGTTCTGGAATGAGGTAGTGGTGATGGCTGTATAACATTATGAATCTATTAAAAACCAATAAATTGCACACTTTTAAATGGTTAAATTGATGAATTTGTGTTATGTGATTTTGTCTCAATTTAAAAACCTTTTATGTTCTGATTGTTTTTCATCTGATATTCTATCAGTTGCTGAAAGAAGTTTGTTAAATTTTCCCACTATGCTTTTAGATTTGTTTCTTTTAATTTGGTCATACTTTGCCTTGTGTATCTTAATGTTATATTATTTGATGTATAACAACTTAGAATTTTTATAAAGCCATTTCTTGTTATTTGTGGCAGTTATGTTCTATAAAGTTGTTGTGAACACTGAATTAATGATTACTTAACCATTACTCCTTGGGAAAATAACAGGATTAGATTTCCTAGAGCTTCTGGTCACATTTTCGTTAACTAATCAATTCACATAACTTGTTGTATGACAAGTGTTTCTGTTTGAAGACATTATTTAATATAGTTGATTCATTAACATTGAACTCACAGCCAACAGCACTATATAACTCATGCTTGAGCAAAGCTTATGTAATACACGTTTTCTCTGTAAGGCACAGCTTTCTTGCATCGAGGAACATAGTCCTCAGCACTATGCTTGGGGATGATTTTAAACAGTAAAATTACCAACAAAAGCAAAAAATGTGAAAATGTGACACTAAATAGGCCATAAAAAGGACAATTGTTCATGAGCTGAAACAAGATGGCAGAACATTGCCTTGTAATTCAGCTGGGAATGTGTTCATTGGATCAGGTAATTCTTAACCGAACATAGATCTTAGTTAGATGCACAGTAGGGACCTCAGTGGACTGAGAGGCTACCATGCCACAAAGAATGCCAGGCTGAGTCTCCTGTGTTGGTGCCTGAAACGGGAGGAGTCCAGAAGTCCCATGTAAGCATCTTTTGGAGACTGGGTGTAGAGGGAGTAGAGCCTGTGCTAGACCACCCTCTGGGAGACCCCTGCTTTGTGGGATCACCACCATTTTTTTTTTTAAAGATTGTATTTATTTATTTGACAGAGACGGCGAGAGAGGGAACACAAGCAAGGGGAGTGTAAAATGGAGAAGCAGGGTCCGCCCCCCCCAGCAGGGAGCCTGATGCAGGGCTCGATCTCGGGACCCTGGGATCATGACCTGAGACACTCAGGTGCCCCATGATCACCACCCTTTGCCCCCTTCCTTAGGTAAGAAGGAATGGTGACAATGATGCAGTCTTCCCTCAATCCCACTTGGCTCTTTCAACATTGTTTCACCTTCGCCAGTAAGTACTAGATGTAATTATGAAACTAATTTTAATAAGGAAAAGAAATTGTGTCTGACAAAACCCACAGAATGTATAACACCAAGAGTAAGCCCCAATATAAGCTGTGGACTTCAGCTGATAATGACAGATCACTGTGGGTCACTGGTAGGAGCGATGTACTGCGCTGGCGCACAAGATTGGGAGTGGGGAGGGCCTATGCACGGGTAGGGTTGGAGTTACATGGGAATTCTGTATTTTGTACTCAAATCTGTACTAAAACTGCTCTAAAATATAGTTTATATAAATAAAAGTGTGGGGGGTTTGTATTAGGGCTCTCTGCTAACTTTGACCTTGACATTCTAGACCAGCATACTTTCCTTGCATTGTTTTGTATAAAGAATTTGCAAAATATCAAGGACAAATTCAATAGAGAGTTTGAGTCAACTATTCAAGAAACTCCTAATTTTAAAAAGTGGTGTTTTTTTTTTCAAAATAAATATTGGCTTATGGTTAGAAAAGCAGGGTCTGAGCATTGTATTCTAGTTGAATCTTATGTATTTCCCGTCTAGACCACTCTCTTAGACCACTCTCTATTTTTCTGAAGCTGGAAGGTAAAGTTTTTATTATTTTCCTCCTTACATTTTCTTTCTTTCTATAGAAACTCAAATTGTTTTAATCAAAATTCAATTCAGATGTGACTTTATAGTTATTTTTTTTAAACAATAATGTTTGTGGGGCACCTGAGTGTCTCAGTTGATTAAGCGTAAAACTCTTGATCTCAGCTCAAGTCTTGACCTTGGGGTCATGAGTTCAAGCCCCCCATTGGGCTCCACAAAAATGTTTTTTCCCTTGTCACAAACCTAATTTTAGAAACTATGGATGAACAAGAAAAGAAGAACATAAGTTACCAATAATCCTATTACATTTATAAACACTGTAGTGTTTTGTTCTTTTTTGTGTGCAAACATATGCATGTGTTTACGTTTATAATGGAAAAGAGTCATATTTTAACCAGTCTTATTTTTAACTAATATGTCATGGGTATAGTTCCATGGCCTTGCATATTCTTCCAAAACATCAATATTAGCTGAATTTTATTCTACTTTATGGATATACTACAATTTATGTTAGTCAGTTATTGTTGAGCACAGAGCTTATTTCTTAACTTACGTTTTTTGAGATAATACTGCAGTGAAGATTCTTGGAGCTAAATTTTTTCACATACCCATGATCATCTTCTAATAAATAGCGAAGAAGTGGAATTGTTGAATCAAAGGGTACGCTCATATTACAGGATTCAGCATACATTACCAAATGACTCCCCGAGAGAGAGTAACATGTCAAAGTCTCAGCAACAGTGCATGATAACTCTATATCCTTGTACCCTCATCAATGCTGGACATTGAATTTGACAAGTTTGGTAAGGTAAGGTTAGTACTGGACAAATCAATCAGCCTAAAATTGTACCCTAACCCTGTGTAAAATGCAAGAGGAGTACGTGTCCTTGCTCTGAAGAAATTCACAGAATACGGGCTGGATTTTTACACAGTTCAGACACTTATTTCCTGTTGTTTGGCCCTGGAAGAGTTACTTTATATCTCTCCTCACCTTAACCTTGCCTACCAACTCTGAGGACGGTGAGTTTATGGACTGAATTGTGTTCCCTCCTCCCCCCCACCCATTCATATGTTGAAGCTTAAGCACAATGTGATTGTATTTGGAGATGGGGCCTTTAAAAAGGTAATTAAGGTTAAATGAAGTCATAAGAATGGGGCCCTACTTTGACAGGACTGGTATCCTTACAAGAAGAGAAAGACACCAGAGATATCTCTCTTTCTCCCCTCTTGCACATGCATGAAAGGCCTTATGAAGACCCAGTAAGAAGGCAGCCACCTATAAGCCAAGGACAGAGTTCTCACCAGAAACGAACCCTTCTGGCATCTCGATCTCAGACTTTTCAGTCTCTAGAACAGTGAGAGAAGAAATTTCCGATTTTTAAGCCACCCAGTCTGTGGCATTTTGTTATGGCAGTTCAAGTAGACTAATACAATGGGGATGTGGCTGGGTAGCATTGCAGTTGAGGGTAGATGTAAGGTTGGATGTGGTTTTAAATCCTGATTCTACCAGTTATTGGCTGTGTGACTCTGGATATGTGAATTAATTTCTTTGTGTGTCTAGTTGAAAAAGATAAATGAGGATGTGTGTGTGTGTGTATTCTTATTTACTCTTTCCAACCAGACAGAATTACAGAATTATATATAATATCTAACAATTGTATTATATATATATATATATATATATATATATATATATAGTTAATCTATGCACAGTGTTCAAAAATGATAGTCACTCCCATGCTGCTACTACTGCCAGTAATAACAATTGAGATAGCTCTGGGCAGACACTCATCAAATGTTAGTTACCACTTACAAGTTATATACCTTGGCTTGGGAAAGTTACTTCCTCTCTTCAACCATTAGCTTCCCCATCTGTTCAATGGAAGTAATAATACTTTCTCCCCAAGGTTCCTGTGAAGATGATAGGAGTTAAAACAGTTAGCTCAGCACCAGGACCACAGGCGGAACTTTTCTTCCCTTAGGAATGTTCTAGAAATTGATATCAAAAAAATAATGTACAGGGGCAGCTGGCTAGCTCAGTCAGAAGAGTGTGCGACTCTTGATCTCAGGGTTGTGGGTTTGAGCCCCATGTTGGGTATAGAGCTTACTAATTATAAATAAATAAATAATAAATAAATAAATAAATAAATAAATAATAATAAATAAAAGCATTTAGAGAAATAATGTACAATGCCTGATAAATTAGCAACCCAAAGAGTTTCTTCTCTGAGGAACTCTTAAGATCAGGACTGAATCAGTAAGACTTGGTCAAATTAAGTCTTTATCCTTGTCAAGAGTCTTTCCTCTTTCTCTTGAAAAAATGATCCTTTCAGTTCCTTTAGGCTGATGTTCAGTTGCCTATCATTGGGTTTGTCTGACTGAATGCAAAAATCATAAGAAGCCTGAGGCACCAGTTGAGACTGAAATAAGAGTAGGGATTGGATAGGAAAGGAAGACATTTTTTCTTCTTATGATTTTGCTTGGTAAATACCTATTTGCTTAAGAGATTTCAAGCATAGTTAAACAAGGATGTGCCAATATCTAGCAGCAAAGGAACTCTGCCAACATCATAAGCCCCTCTGTACCTGCTCTGGCTTAATAACTTTGGTAAGAACTACTCATTTGAGCACTTATCGTAAGACTCTATAATCCTTATAACAACCTGATTATTCCATTGAAGACACAACTAACAATTCAATGAGCCAGGACTGGGACCCATGTCCCTTTGCCTTGAAATCTATGTTTTTCCTTCTCCACTTTCTCTTTCTCTCCTCTTTTTCTTCTACTACATTTCAGATTCCTTCCTTTTCCTTCTAGTCTATCCAGATTTCAGGCCTACCTTTGCACCCATACCAGGGGTATCACCTATCCCTGTGGCTTCCAGGTCATCTGTGCCCGTGCACCTTCATCTGGTAGACTAAGAGGGATGCCAGCTGCCCTTCCTTTGCACAGCACAGAGCCCTCGGTAGCATACTAAGATACACAGGGGCCTGGGAGCAAAGGACCCCAGAGGACTCTGAGTCTTGGAGTCACTGAAGACAATGCAGGTATTTGAGTGAAAAGGTCTCAGCCTTTCCCTAAATGTGTTGTTTTAATTTTTATGGCTATATTTGTGGTTTCCCTACGGGCTATCAAATTCTCAGAAAGCAGAACAAGCTAATGGTACAAATGGGGTCATAGAGAAATTATTCTTAATATATTGGGGTAAATGATGAGTCATCTGGCAGCCTTGATTTTTTTTCTCCTTGAACAATTAATTCTTTATTTTTTTTTAAGATTTATTTATTTATTTGACAGAGAGACAGCCAGCGAGAGGGAATACAGCAGGGGAGTGGGAGAGTAAGAAGCAGGCTCCCAGCGGAGGAGCCTGATGTGGGGCTCGATCCCAGAACGCCGGGATCACGCCCTGAGCTGAAGGCAGATGCTTAACGACTGAGCCACCCAGGCGCCCCTGAACAATTAGTTCTTACAGAGAATTTAAACTAGGGTATGATGTAATTTTATGTAATTTTTTGGTTATTTTTTCCTGTCAGTCTTCGACTTTCCTTCTTAGCCAAAATCAGCTCAAGTGGCCAGTATTAACTGTCTTAGGAAATTAGTTAAATAATATTCAGTTGGGTTATAGAAGTTTTATTGAAGTTAGAGGTAAAAATTTTTTCCTTTTTTTTTTTGTTGTTTGGTGCTTTTCATTTTCAATTGGCCAAAGGTTTCATGATGTAAGCATAGACAATGCTTGTAAAAGGTAAAACGTAATGAATTGATGAAAGCCCAATTAGACCCACTGTATTTTTGTGGGGATTTTAGGTAATTTGTTCGTAGGGATTTGTAGATTATAGGATTTGTATTATGGACAAGCCAGCTAACTTCTGAATCTAAATTTCCTGTCCTGTAAAAAAGAGGAATTATTGGTGATTTCTAAGGTTTCTTCTAGAAAGAAGAGCCTGGAGAAGTAGCTTGTTATTTATAGACTCAATTGCATCTCCCCCAAATTCATGTGTTGAAGCCCTCTCAATGTCTGTATTTGGAATAAGGAAGTAAAGAAGGTTAATTGAAGAAGAGACAGCAGAGAGCTCACTCTCTCTCTTTCTCTCCATCAGGTGAGGGCACAGTGAGAAGGCAACCTTCCACAGGCCAGAAAGAGAGAGCTTTCACCAGAAACTGACAATGCTGGCTTTCTAAGCTTGGACTTCCAGCTTCCAGAGCTGTGAGAAAATAAATTTTTGTTTCTCTGGAGAGCCCTAATACATCCATCAAAGCTTTCTAAGCATTAACTGAGTCCCAGTCACTAATTTTGCAGAGGGCAATAGAGGGAGGGTCTGAGCCACCCTAAACATAAAGTGCCATACCCAGCAAGGGAATAGCCAATTATTAATGGAATCCCAATTAAGGAACCTGAGCTATTCTCTAAGGCACAGAGACTAGGAAGGGAGAAACATTTCTCTTTTTTCTACTTTATTTAACAGACTAGATACATGGTTGGGATTTGATTATGATTCTGGGTTTTAGTCATGTGTTAGTAAAAAAGTATTATATTTTGCCTTGCTTAGTAAATTTAAATATATGCACATCGAACAGTAAATTTCATTCGAAATGTTTGTATTGGGTACACTGATCAAGGTCTGCCAGCCTGGCATTATGCAATAAATACTTATGGCAAAAACATTTACTGTTCACTGATTATCTCACTCATGTTTCCCAGCTGCCTTCCAGTTAGACAGGACATATAACTAGTTCCAGCCAATGGGTTGTGAGTAGAAATGACTACATCAAACCCTAGGCCAAACCATAGAAAAGGGAATGTGAGTTCTCCATGCACTCTTTCCCTAGTGTTGACAATGTAAGCCCTCTTGTTTCTCATGTTATAGCCATGAGAAGTTTTTACCCAAGCCCTTCAGTGATTATGAGGAACAAACCTCCAGCGGATCTTCAGTGCACGTGAAAAGTAAGCAAGAGGGGCGCCTGGGTGGCTCAGTCAGTTAAGTGTCTGCCTTTGTCTCAGGTCATGATTCCAGGGTCCTGATATCTAGTCCCACATCCAGGCTCCCTGCTCAGCAGGTGACTGCTTCTCCCTCTCCTCCCCACTAGTGCTCTCTCTGTCTCTCTCTCTCTCACTATCTCTGTCACTATCTTTGTCTCTTTCTCAAATAAATAAATACAATCTTTTTTTAAAAAGTAAGCAAGAAATAAACATAGTTACATTAATCCATTGAGATTTGGGGGTCATGTTACTGCATCACAGCCCAGCCCATCTTGATCAAATACATCTATGGCTGTCACTGGGTATGGAGATGCAAATCCCTGGAGTCAACCTTTGGAAGTGGACCATGGTTTTTAGAAACCAGGTTGGGGAAGTCACTACATGCATGACTGTTTAAATATTAATGAGACTGGGAATGAGGTCACACAGCCTTCCAGCTTGTTTTATCTAAATCATGGCTAGTCATTTGTTAGGCAATTTTCTAGAATGGTGTATGAGAGAAATAGAGCAAAGTTGCTCAGCTCATATATCTTTTTAAGTCTAGAAGTAGGACTGATGTACTCCATGTTAACTATTAAGGCCCAGTGACAGATGTAATTATGAATATTACTTATAGGGCATATCTTATGGAATAATAAGTCAACTGTAAACAAAAGTTTAAGTGGCTATAGTTGTTCTTATTGGCTGTCAGAGAGAAAGGTCTGGATCACAATGACAAATTATCACTTTAGGAAGCACCTTGAGTAGGTAGGACCCACTACTCATGAACCTTTGGAATGAGACAGATTTCAATGTTATCAGTGGCTCCAGATGAAAATTTAAGTGGAAGAGTTTTTTGACATCTTAAGAGGTCAAAACTTGGCATGAGTCCTTGCCTTGGTAGCATTCTGGGTCATGAACAGGTGGAACATGTTCAACTGGACTGAAAGTCTTGCTGGCTGATGGGTGCTCCCAGGCTATAGCATCTCAATAGACAGGCTGTAAAAAAATGGCTTTGCCAGGTAGGAATCATAGCCAGGACACAGAAAAGTTCTCTGGGAGTCATCAAACCCTGTTCTGGGTAAGGATGCCTCTGGTGAAAAGCAAAATTTGAAAACTTAGTTTTTAGCAGTTCTAAGGCTGTCACCATCAGTGGGACAGAGGCCTAAGAAAGCTGCCAAGGCTTGCATACATAAGGGAGGGTGGTTCTGGAACCCATAGCAGATTGTAGAAAATGACAGCGATAACATAATGAAACTGATGGGGGATGGGGGTGGGGAAGAAGATATCTGGAGGAATTGTCACTGCTGGAGTGTAATAAAGACTGCCTCAAGCCCTGGTATGAAATCTAGTGAGCAGGGTGGGCCACCAAAACCTGGGTTATGGGCACCACCAGTGAGGTAGCCCACTGCTATTGCCAGTTGACAGGAATTACTCCCAAAGAACGACTCCAATTTCATGAAGATGTTGCTCATTAGATTTAGAGTTTGAAATCACTAGCCACCCCTCCCAGCAGATTCCATGTAAATGCATGACATTCTTGAGTATGTCAGTTCTGGAACGAACAGCAAGTGCACTGGAAAGGCCACCTCAGTCCATTTAAAACAGGCTAGGAACAGGGGCCTGAGAGATACTTGCTTGTATTGTGGTAAAGGAATGTTAATAATAGCATAACAGAAGGTGATAAGACAAAAGTTGAAATGTGTCAGTAGCTGTGCCCTCAAAGGCTTATACCTGGAATGTTGTACAGAATTATCTAAACTATCTTCGGTAAAAGTTGAGTGGATCTGTTGGTGTTGGATATGGATCCTCTTCAGTGGTCTGGAGGCATAATGGAGAGGGTTCATTGTGGAGGACTGGGCTTTAATACCCTGAATAAAAACAAAGAAGGAATGAACTATCCAAATACAACTGCAGACCTCTATGATACTGTCTACTAGAGTAAAAAATACTGAGGAGAGGGTGCCTGGGTGGCTCAGTTGGTTAAACGTCTGCCTTCAGCTTGGGTCATGATCCCAGGGTCCTGGGATCAAGCCCCACATCAGGCTCCCTGCTCAGTGGGGAGCCTGCTTCTCCCTCTCCCTCTGACCCTCCCTCCAACTTACACTCTCTCTCAAATAAATAAATAAATAAATAAATCTTAAAAAAAAAATACTGAGGAGAGTTTTGTACTGCTAGGTTGAATACCCAAATTACAGGTGGTGTTATTGTATTTATAGTATGACTTTCTTTCCAAATGCAATAAGTCCCCCCCCTGCAATGTAATAAGCTTTATGAGCTCATGCACATTTTCTAAGTTACAGAGCTCTGGTTGTGTATGAGATGGAGTAGCTGAGTGAAGCATGCACTGTGGGTGCCTTACCCAATATCCCATAGGCCCAGCTCTGAGCTCACCTGCAGCAGTGATAAACAGTTTCCACCATGACCGCATCTCCCTACCCCGAGTGCCTGCCTCTCTGCCTGATGGCTTTCTGTAGAATCAGAGGAGTTTGCTGAGACACACACAAGAGCAGCTCAAAGGGCAGGAGAGTTAATGCCCCAGAAACAACTCCCAACAATAGAGAAAAGGAGAGTGGTGAATTAATGCCCTAGCCTCCCAGCCTGTGGTAGAACAATTCTGAGATGCCCTCCACACAGTTTCACAGAGGGTACTCAGGACATTTGAGCCCTCATCTCCCACTGTAGTAATCTTCTAATTAATGTAGCCTATCTTAGCTTTTCTAGCTTCCTGTCTCATTTCCCCATCCCCAATGTTTGCTTCCCGGGATCACCTCTCAAAAAAACCACCTGGACCCATGTTCTTGTCTCAGGGTCTGTCCTCTAGATAAATGGAACCAACAGGATAAATAGATTATCTGTATCTGTACCTAGATCTAGATCTACGTCTATCTAAAGAAGGAGATTACAAGGAAATCATTCACACCATTATAAAGACTGGCAAATTCAAAATTTGCAGAGCCAGTGTTGCAGTTAAAGTCTGAAGGCAGGCAGGCTGCTATAGAACCAGGAAGTCAATGTGCCAGTTCAAAGGCTGTCAGGCAGGAGAATTCTCTCTTACTCTGGGAAAGGTCAGTCTTTTGTTCTATTTAGGCCTCCAACAGATTGAATAAGGCCCACCCACATTATGGAGGGCACACTGTTTTATGCAGTCTACTTCGTTAAAAGTTAATTTCATCCCAAAACACCATCAGAGACTCACCAGGATAAGTTTGGCCAAATATCCAGGCACTCCATGGTTCAGTTAAGTTGATCCATAAAATTAACCATTACAGGGTCTGATTTGGGGGAAATCCAAACCAAGACATGAGGCGTAGTTCATCATTTTGGAGTACACTCCTCAATTTGTAATGAGAGCAGAAACCTCTAAGGAAAATGTTTTACAACAGTCATCCACCTGAGGAACTGTACATTGTACTCTTTAACTGCTAGTCCACATTCCAGCACATAAGCTTATGGCCCCTATTAAGGAGGCATTTTGGCCCCCTGAGAAAATCAGACCCGGTGCTGCTGTCCATGAATTTGAAACAGGAAGAGTTCTGGTCCAGGATGAAATGAAAGCTTTGGTGTGTGTGCATTCAGTACACCCTGCCTGATATTTGCTCTGATCTTGAGGTATGCTTTGTTTTTCCCTGGAGCAGGCACTTTGTTCCACAAATAGAGAGGTCCAAAGGTTGCTTATACCATCTACATTCACCACCTTCCCCCGCTCTTGGGCGGGTCCCAAGCCAAAGTAGGTAAAAGGTCCCTGTTGGTGTCGCTGTCCGAGGTGCTGACTGAATGCTCAAGCCTCCACGTTATACCTGTTTTTCTGTCCTTTCGTGCTGCCCAGTGTTTTTTGTTTTTGTTTTTAATGATCAAAAAAATGTCGCGGACTGAAAGAGTGGGGTTTTTGAAACATAGACTAGAATTCAGGAGTAAGCATAAGATTTTGGCTCCTGCTGAGGTGTGTTACAGGATTTAGGGCTCGAGCCCTTGTGTCCCCATTCACACTGAAGAATCAACAATTTCTTGCTGTTGCATCCCAGAACAAATTCTGGGAGTTAGCACAGTCGATGGAAGAGAGCAGAGCTAAGTAGATAACAACCAGGGCTGCAGCTTGCAGAATATTAACCAGAAAGGGGAGGCATGGGGGTGCCTGGGTGGCTCAGTTGGTTAAGTGTATACCTTTGGCTTGGGTCATGATCCTGGGGTCCTGGAATCGAGCCCTGTGTCAGGCTCCCTGCTCAGCAGGGAGTCTGCTTCTCCCTTTCCCTCTGCCTCTCCCCCACCCCTACTTGAGTGCTTGCTTGCACTCTCTCTCTCTCTCTCTCTATCTCAAACAATTTTTTTTTTTTAAAGGGGAGGCATTATGGCTTGGCAATCTCTGGCTTGGAATTTTCCTCTTTCTGACTTCCTACATCCACTCTATTAGAGAGCCCTGTGATTTCTATCTTCTAAATATTTCCCTTGGATTGGTTGGTCTACTTCATCTCACCTCTGCCCCTTCTCTGACAATGATCATTATCACTACTGCCCTCACCTCCCCTGCTCTAGCAGTTCTAATTACCATCATTGGTGGGACGTTGGGTGACTGAGTCAGTTAAACGTCTGTCTTCTGCTCATGTCTTGATCCCAGGGTCCTGGGATCGAGCCCCACATCGAGTCCCACATTGGGCACCTTGCTCAGTGGGGGAGCCTGCTTCTCCCTCTGCCTGCTGTTCCTCCTGCTTGTACTCTCTCTGACAAATAAGTAAATAAAATCTAAAAAGACAAAACTATACTAATTACCATCATTGGTAATTGCTGGCATCATCCCTTTAGGATAACATTTTCAAAGCAGAATAAGTCAAAGTATAGGTATATTGTTTAAGTGTTTTGTCAGACTATGTGTACCAATTGCAATTTGCATTTTCATCAACATTGTATAAGGGTGCAAGAGCCACTCTTGCACAAGTGGCAACAATTCTAAGAGGTAATACATTTACTTAAAAAAAACCAAAAATTGGTGCACTTTACTGGGTGTAAACTATACCTCAATAAAAAGACCAAAAGAAATGCTTAAAAAAAAAAACTAACAGTAATTATCATGCGCCATGGCTGCAGTAAGTGTATGTAGCGCTTTAAAACAAACTTTTGAGGTAGGTTCTGTTTTACAGATGGGATGTTGAAACTCAGCTCAAAAACCCTGCCCAAGTTGAAACAGGAATTTCAGAGAGGGTCAGGTAAGCTCCCTAAGACCACGCAGCGAGCCAGTGGCACAGCAAGGACTAAAGCCGTTGCTCTCATCCTCATCTGCAGCGGACACGCTTCCTTCTCTGAGCCCCAGGAGAAGTGCAAAGGGTCCCTAAGAAAGCAGGAGGTGAGGAAGGGGAAGAGTTAAAAGGAGGCAGGTTGCGTCTGCTCGCGGGTCAGAAGGGGGGCTTCCGGGGCTGCAGGGTCGCAGAAGCGGGTATGATGCAATCACGCCAGTCGCTGCGTCGAAGGGCGGCTCCAAGGATGCCGGCACTGCGGTAAAGCTCTTCCCGACCGCCGCGCACCTTGCCCCGGTCTCCTGCTGTGGGTAACCGGGCCAGCAGCATCCGCTGTCGCCGATGCCCCACGTTAGGACCGCCATCCAGAACCACCTGTGACTCCCGACAACGGCTCCAAGCCACTGGTAATCCCTGACAACCGCCGCCAGTTATCTGCGACGCTTTATAATCACTGCTAGCCGCCCACCCGGGTGCCCGGGGCGCGCCATGAAGTCTGCCTCAAGCTCGCGCGGGGGTGGGTCGGGTGGCCGTGGGGGG
>NC_048220.1:90237182-90282132 GCF_002007445.2 Ailuropoda melanoleuca | reverse complement strand
GAGGAGGCAAGGGAGGAGGCGGCGATGGCGGCCCTGGGGGCAAGGGCGGCTTTGGGGCGCGGGCGCGTGTCTTTGGAGGCGGTCGGGGCCGGGGGCGTGGAGGGGGGGACAGTAGGGACCGTGGTGGCAGCGGGCAGCGGCGCGGCGGTGTGGGCAAAAATAAAAACCGCCGCAGGAAGTGTGTCAATATTGTGTCGGTGGAGCCACACAGGCATGAGGGTGTCTTCATCTACCGTGGAGCGGAGGACGCGCTGGTAACACTGAATATGGTGCCGGGCCACTCGGTGTATGGCGAGCGGCGGGTCACGGTGACCGAGGGCGGTGTGAAACAAGAGTACCGCACATGGAACCCCTTCCGCTCCAAGCTGGCAGCGGCCATCCTGGGCGGGGTCGACCAGATCCACATCAAACCCAAGTCCAAAGTGCTGTACCTGGGCGCTGCCTCAGGGACTACCGTCTCTCATGTCTCCGACATCATCGGCCCGGACGGCCTGGTCTATGCAGTTGAGTTCTCCCACCGGGCCGGCCGTGATCTGGTTAATGTGGCCAAGAAGCGAACCAACATCATCCCGGTTCTCGAAGATGCCCGACACCCGCTCAAGTACCGCATGCTTATAGGAATGGTGGATGTGATCTTTGCGGATGTGGCCCAGCCTGACCAGTCCCGTATAGTGGCTCTGAATGCCCACACCTTCCTGCGCAACGGGGGCCACTTTCTCATTTCCATCAAGGCCAACTGCATCGACTCCACGGCCTCCGCTGAGGCGGTGTTTGCTTCTGAGGTGAGGAAGTTGCAGCAGGAGAACTTGAAGCCTCAGGAGCAGCTGACGCTGGAGCCCTACGAGAGGGACCACGCTGTGGTCGTCGGGGTCTACCGGCCCATTCCCAAGAGCGGCAGCAAGTAGCACCCAGCAAGGGCTGTCCCATCTCCCCAAAACTGTGCTGTGTTCAGTTTAACTATGTATGTGTTTTCTTTGTCTATTAAATGGCTTAAAGAAACAGTACCCAGGTGTATCGGTGAGGCCAGTTTTACTGTGATAACAATCAATCCCTAAATCTCCAAATCTTCAAGTCCCTGAAAGAGCTAAAACAGCTGGTGATAGGAACCCATCAAGGAACAGCATGGGAGTTGTGCTTACTGTGATCACTTAGGGCCCTGATGTCCCCGGGCTCCTCCTCACACATGCTTTCTTGTCACAGAGGCAAGGGGAAGAGAGCTGGGGAATTGCTAATGAGCCTGTCAAGCCCTCTTGGAATTGAGGGAGCCCTTGGGTTCACATTGGCGAAGTCCCATGACTGAGCCTGATTCCAGGGAGTGGCACTGGATATTGAGGGACGGTAGTATAGTGTAACAGGCCTAATCTGTCTGACCCAAGCCGGAGTTCTGGTACGATATGTATTTAGTACTTCTTCTTCAACTAAGCCCTTTGGCACCTGCTAGTACTTACTCATCACACCCGCTGGGGTGGCTTTGGTAACCATTTCCCTTTCACATGCAAAGCAACAGGGCTTCTGAAGGTAAACTGGTTGCTCAAGTTTGCATAACCAGTTAGGAGATAGAATTTAAATCCCAATCTTTTGGGCTCTAAATCCACAGCTATTTCCTGTATGCCACTGGGATCATACCTCTCCCCTACATGGCCCACACTGGACAGACTGCAAGTCCCCACATATGGACACACACAGAACAGAGTTCTGTGGCTTGTGTTCTTTCTTCCACCTCCCTGTGCTGTCCTTAGATTTCAAAATAACAAAATAAGGTGGGTGGGGGGGTAGGAAGTGGGTCTACTTTGCAAAGTGTTCCCACTGCAAGGCAAAACATACCCAAGATGGTATCACCAAGTATCTGAGAAACAACCAGAAAAATGACTTCAGAAAGTATCTGTTTCTGAAGGGCATTTCCTGCAGACCCTGAGTTGCTGGGTCTCATTACATTCAATTCTGGCTCTCTAAACCAGCCCAAAGGGAGTGGGAGAGTAAGCAATCCCAGGGCAGCTGGGAATGCTCCAAAACCTGGCTTTAAAGAAGACATTTTATTTTTTCATTCACTCATACGTTAAAAAAAAAAAAAAATCCCCGTTGCCAAGGTCATTGATACTGAGTGGGGATGATTGCTCAATAATGCATTACTTGGAGAATGGTTCCACCTTCCTAAAGTTGTGCTGGGGCAGAGATTGTAGTTAGTCTGCATTTTCTGAGAGGATATTTCCTGAACAAAATAAGATAAATCAGATTTTTTTAAAAAGCATCCATCCCTCCACTCCTCCCCTTATTCCCTACCACATGCACACAAACGCTGTAATGCAGGGTGAGAACTACCATTCAGGTTTGTTGGCCAGACAGACTCAGGAAGAATAGGGTGAATGGAATAAAAGCCTACAAAAACCCAAACCAGTCATTTCGAAAAAGAATGTGAAATCTTGGGACATCTGGGTGGCTCAATAGGTTAAGCGTCTACCTTCGGTTCAGGTCACGATCCCAGGGTTCTGGGATCCAGTCCTGCATCTGGCTCCTCCTGCTTCTCCTTGCCTGCTGCTCCGCCACCCCCCCCCCCACTTGTACTCTCGAGCGCTCTCCCCCTCTCTTTCACTCTCTCTCTGGTAAATAAACAAATAAAATCTTTAAAAAAAAAAAGTGAAATCTTCATTACAACCCTGCAAAGCAAGGATCATTATTTCCATTTAACAGATGAGAAAACTGCAGTTCAGAAAGATGATATAACTTGCTTAAGATCCTCCAATAGGGCTCACAGCCAGAAATCAAACCCATAGGAAATTGGCTTCAAGATCTGTGGCCCTTCCATGGAGATCTATATTGGCTCCTTTGCTTTGAAAAGCCCTCTTTTCAATCCTAGGCTTATTAACTTGATGCTGGGATGAATCCCTGAGGCTGGGGATGAGCTCCCAGGAAACTTCCAGAATGTGACAGGATCCAGCCCTTCTCAGAGTCAGCTCAGCCTCAAAAAGGAGCACTTGATTCCTCCTTATGGGGAAAACTCACCCTCTTTCCTTGGCATGAGCACTCCCACATGTACACACAGGGACAATTTATAGTCCATTTCTGAAGCTGCTTGAAGTGGGAACGTTAAAAAAGAAATGACACAAAACAACGTCCTAAAGAGTATCTCTGAGTTGTAGCTGGGCTCCTGGGCCAATGGAACAACACGGTAAGTACCAAGATCAATATGGGAATACGACTGAGGGAATAAAGGAAGGAGGCTGGAGCCTGATTTGGAGAAAAAGGCAGGGCAAAGTATGGGACTATAACTCCAGTGGGCAGTGAGGCCCAGGAAAGCAGCAGCAGTGACACTGGGCAGCTCACATGCTCAGAGCCAAGAATGCTTGGGTTTCTAGAAGGTATTAAATTGTGATCTCTAGGTGGCTTAGACCACTTGGGCCAAAATACCACAGTCTGGGTTGCTTAAGCAATAGATATTTTCCCACAGTTCTGGCGGCTGGAAGTCCAAAGTCAAGGTGCCAGCAGGATTGGTTTCTGGTGAAGCCTTTCTCCTCTGCTTCTTGATGGCTGCCTTCTCCCTGTGTCTTTACATGGTCTTTTCTCTGCGTGTTTGGTGGGGGGCAGAGGGGATAGGGAGAGCTATCTTTGGTATCTCTTCCTCTTATGAGGACACCAGTCCTATCAAATTAGGGCCTCATCTTTATGACCTCATTTAGCCTTAATTACCTCTTTTTTTTTTTAAGATTTTTATTATTTATTCGACAGAGATAGAGACAGCCAGTGAGAGAGGGAACACAAGCAGGGGGAGTGGGAGAGGAAGAAGCAGGCTCATAGCAGAGGAGCCTGACGTGGGGCTCGATCCCATAACGCCGGGATCACGCCCTGAGCCGAAGGCAGACGCTTAACCACTGTGCCACCCAGGCGCCCCTAGCCTTAATTACCTCTTAAAGGCCCATCTGCAAATATAGTCACACTGAGGGTTAGGCTTCAACACTTGATTTTGGGGGAACATGGTTCAGCCCATAACACTAGGGTGGGACGGGAACCTTCAACTAAAATGCCTGTCTTACTGGCCTGAGAGAACTGACCGAGGAAACTGGTGTGCAAGGTGAAATCCCCGTACTGAGCTCTGCCTACAGTTTCTCCCTCCCATCTTTCCGCTTAATGTCAATATATGATGACAAGGTAGCTGAGAATTAAGGATTAGCTTAAGGCCTGGGGATGCCCTGGAGTTGGCAGGAACTTGGCAGGGCTTTCAGAGGGGCCTGACCTTCAAACTGAAAGGTGGGTGGACGTTGCTGCTGAGTTTCAGAGAATCAGCAGCCTGGCCCGAGCCCCAGGGGAGCCTGGCCCGAGCATCGGGGCGTGGCCAGCAACAGGTGCAGAGGGGTCAGAGGCCAATCCTCAGAGGTCAGGGGTGACGAACTGTGCCCAAGCAAGTCAGCGGAAGCTGAGGGGGGGTGGGCATGTGGAACACACAGATCCGATCTCTCACCCTCACCATAACGTCTGTCAGCCTCCTCCTGCCCAGATGCCTCCAGGGATGCAGGGAGAAGAGCCGTGAGAACTGACCTTTATCCAAAAGGGACTGGTTTAAACTGGAAACAACCAACTTGCTCTAAACGGGCAGTCTCCTTCCTGGCTGTAATCCTGCTCTGAAGCAAGATTGACATCTGAGCTGCCGTGAGTGTGTTTGGATTCTGTGTCATTCATATTTTTCAAGCACTATGAGGTCTTAGGCTGGGAGCTAAGCACTATTTTTTCAAATATTATTTTAAATTTAGTAGTGAGGACAAACATACCAGAAAAATACCGAGACACAAGTGTTCAGTCTACTGAAGCGCTATAAACTGAAGACTGGTATTGGAGCGAACGCATGCAAGCCCCTGGCTTGTGGCCTGCCCCTCCCCCTTCCCACCCCTGGGCTGCCCTACACCCTGAAAGGCCTCATGCACATGTCTGTAGAATCCCAGCCTTCAAGTCCAAGATCTGTCCCCATGCCCTTCAATAAATAGCTCCTTTAAGGCACCCCTTGGGGCTAGAGCGGAAACCGGAAGTGTGGCCCCCTCTCAGGAGGACTGGACTGGGGAATACAATAGAAACAGCCCCAGGCTGCTCAGACTGGGTTCTGGTGCCTGACCCATGAACTGGAAGATGGGAACATGGGTCCTGTGGGGGCATGGCACTTGTTCCCTATGGACTCCTTGCCTGTGGGGGGGGGGGGGGGGGGCGGACGGGAGAGGGGGCGAGGTGCAGACAGAGGAAAGGCAGAGCAAAGTCCTGTAAAGTCCAGGGCACAAGGCAGGGGTCCCGGTTGCTTATGTCTTAGAGTGTCCCCTTGGCCTCTCCACCCACCCAAGTGTCAACATTCCTTCTTAAGGAGGCAAATCCAACTCTTCCAAGTAGTCTTCCAGGCCTTTGGGCTCACAGGAAATCCCTCTTCCGAAAGTTCTTGAGTCACATTGTGATTGAGCTAGCATTTACTATGCTTCCAGACACCTCTCTTAACTTAACCACCCCTTGGGAGGCAAATGTTATCACCCCCACATCACAGATAAGGAAATGGAGGCTCTGAAAAGTGCTATGAATCACCTGATGTGGTTTAGTTAGAAAGTGGGAGAACAGGGGCTCCTGGGTGGCTCTGTCATTTGAGTGTCCTACTCTTGGTTTCGGCTCTGGTCATGATCTCATGGGTCGTGAGATGGAGCCGAGCTCAGCAGGGAGCCTGCTTGAGGAGTCTCTCTCTCTTCCCCTCTCCCCCACTCTCAAAGAAAGAAAGAAAGAAAGAAAGAAAGAAAGAAAGAAAGAAAGAAAGAAAGAAAGGAAAAAAGAAAGAAAGAAAGAGAGAGAGAGAGAAAGAAAGAACGAGCGAGCAGGATTATGTTGTTTCTTTAAGTTAATGAAATGAAAATCATGTGTCCTAGGGAAAGACGTGGCTTCACTGTTTGTCATCCGTCCTGCAGGTGATTGTAATGTGCACACAGGGCTGACGCCCACTATTTACCATCCCATACCATTCTTGTCACTGATTGGGAAAGGCAGATTTAGTACAGTGTTTTGAATAACTGGAAGACAATAGCTGAGCTTTTCTTTAGTGCCTGCTGGTACTTGGGGCCTCTGTGACAGCCCAGGGTACTCCCTAAGATTCCAAAGAGGAGGAGGGGTGAAGTCTGTGCCTGAAAACAAAGTTAGGAATGTTTCTGTGCATTTGGCCCCTGAGAGCTGCATGCCGATGGTGCTTGTCAGTTCAGCTGAGCTGGGAGAGAGCCGAGCTGCCGAGCTGCCTGGTGTCAGAGTTAAGTCTTTAATTACTGCCACGGAATAAGCAAGAGGTTCAAACTAGAGAAAGTGCCGACTCCCCTTGTTTCATTCCCCCTGGTGCAGTGGCCCTGATCGAGGGTCAGGGGAATGAGAGCTACATGGGGTGAGGTGGGAAGGTCATCTCACTGTTTCCAGCACCTGCAACAAAAGGCTTCAGCAGCTTTATGGACCCTGAAGTGGGCGATGTGGGGGATGAGGCGAAAGGCGAGGAGTGGAGGAGTTTTGAGTTCTGAGTCAGAGAGGGGAAAGCTCTGCATTTTCCTCTGCTGCCTCCAACAGGTGGCAGAGATGCTTGCAGGAGACCCCTAGGGCCTCGGATAAGGAGACATGGACACGGAGGAGGAGACAGAGTAGAAATGTAGATTTACCAGCGGTGGGGGGCAGAGCTGAGTCCTTCCAAGACCGCGGGGTGCGGGCTGTGCTCCAAGTTTGGCATGGGGAGGAACCCTCTCCCTCACCCCACACCAGGTCGGCCAAGTGGAGCCTTTGTGGTCACCTCTGACCGCACACCAACATTCAATCAGGAGCCAGATTCTGCCGCCTTTCTCTCCTCCTCCAGACTCTAAGAGTTCTCAATACAGAAGTTGTTTTGAATGGGCTTTTCTGTTTCTTGAGCAAAAACATTTATGGATTTCTTCCCAAAATGTTGCCTTTGCATTTTTCTTTTTTATTCTTCCCATGCTTGCCATTTCCATTCCCTGGTGGCCATCCAGCCTCCCATCTGATACAGCCCCATGTCCACTGTGCATTAGACACTTCTCCACCTACTGCTTCCAGCTAAGCCTCTGCCTGCAGGACTTGTGCCTGAAAACACCACCCAGGAATCCGGGGGCTCCTCTGATTTATAGCCAGTCAGAAGCACAGGTAAGAACCCGGCCTTATTGTTGGCTTGTGAAGCTGGGAGCACGGGTACCTTGTGGGACTGAGCCTGTGGGATCTGAGGTTCTCTCCAGGTCAAGCAGTCAGAATTGAGCTGCATTGTAGGACAGCCAGCTGGTGCTGGGGAATTGGTGGTGTGATGGAAAACAGGCCCCGTTTTCACACGGTGGAGTTGGGGCACAGAGCCCACTCAGGAAGTGGTTAGGTCATGAGGGCAGAATGGGATTAGTGCCTTATAAGAGAGATGCCCAGATCTCCTCCCCTTCTGCCATGTGAGGGCATAGTGAGAGGCTGCCTTCTGCGCTGGAAGAGGACCTTCAGCAGTGCCCAACCGTGCTGGCACCTGGTCTCAGCCTCCAGCCCTGGGAGAAATAGGATTCTGTTGTCTGTAAACTACCCTGTCTCCATCACTTTGTTACAGTTGCCCGAGGGACTAAAACAGCATGGCATTCAAACCCCTCCAAAGGTCAACTTCTGACTACTTCTTCAATCTTGTTTCATACCACTCCGGATGTTACATTTCAGTAATTCTGAATTGCTTGTATCCTCGTGTTTCAGACACGTGACCCTTGCTCGTGACTGTTTCTTCCTACTTTCTTCTCCACATCCCCTGTTTGACGACTTCCTCCTTCCTTGTGCTTTCAGACTTAGCTCAGACATGTCCCGTAGACAGTTTTCCCTGCCTCCTGTTACGTCCATCCATCCCACCTATGGCTCAGGCGAGAATAAATGCCTCTCCTCCCTATTCCTCTCGTTCTGCATCTCATGTGGTTAGGGAATTTACATCTTATTAACGTTGTTGTTTATGGTTAAAAAAGAATTCTGGCTACCTGCAGTAGCCATTGTGTGTGGCAGAGTGTTCTGTCTCTGCCACACGGGATGGTTTCCAGAAATGCTGGACAGGAAGAGCTGAGGAAGAAACTGGAAGTTGTTTTTATGGAGAACCATGTCTTTCTCATCTCCTCCTATGATTCTAATTTTCTCTCATCCAAACTTCCTTCCTTCCCACTTATTTGTCCACCTCATTGCCTTTAGGAATGGTAGGTCCAGGAATCATTCAACCCCACGAGGGCCCCCAACACTCTGATCCACCATGTTTTTACCGCTCCTTCAACTCCCTGCTTCCTGTCCCCAATTTCTTAGCTCCTTCCCTACCTGGCTAAGATCTCATGGCCCATTATAGTTATTTCCTGGCTGAATTCCTTGTCCAATTCTTTTCTGAACCCACCTGTTTCCTGGAGCACATGATCAAATGGAAATAAAGCTCCCAATATATGCTACTAACACTCTTTTTCAACTTCTCCTAGGGTCCCAAGTTCATGGCACATTACCTAGCTTCCACGCTCTCAGGTGACTAAAGCTTCACTTCTTCATAACGTGAATCACCATCCTCCCACCCTTTCATAGCAGCTGGCCTCTAATTCAATGCCACATATTTTAGGTTTTTGGTATCCAGTGGCATTCCATCTCTCACCCAACTTCTGTATCAGTTGCGGTAGATATATCAGATGGATTGTGCTGTGAACCAAACCTCAACGTCTGTGCCTAAATAGTAGTTTATTTTCTCCCTGACGCTGCGGCCCCTTCATTATCTGGTGGGTGAGTGAGGAGAGAGGGCCACTGTTAATTCTAGTCAGCTAGTGTCCACTCTGTTAGCTTGGTCTCTGGCTTGAATACTGCTGGTTGTGATACTAGAGGGAAAAGATGGCTCTGGAAGCTCTCACACAGGTGATTAAGTGATCTAGCTGAGAAGTGGTCACATCATTTCCAATCCCTGTGCACTCACTAGTTGGCCAGAACTAGTCCTATGAACCTACCCAACCACAAGGGAGCCAGGAAGTGCAATCCTACTATGTGCCTGAAAGGTGGAATACTGAAAATTTCTGCTGAACCACATAAATGATGACCACACGAAGGTACAATCGTTAACCTCATCCTGCATGTGGCAAAGCACATTGAAGTTAAGAAATTTGCCTGATACCATGTGCCTTGAAAGTCAGGGCAGGACTTAAATCCATGCTCCAGAATGCTTGCCTTTAACCACTGATCTACACTTCCTCTCAAACCATCCGCAATATGTAGCATTTGTCTTCTTGTTATTACTGTGTGATTTAATTGTGATGTGCTCAGAGAATGTGGTTTTATTTTTTGAAATTTACTGAAACTCTGTGGTCTTGCACGTGATCAGTTTTTGTAAATGTTCTACGTGCTCGAGAAAAATGTGCACTCGCGTACTGTCGGCTGATTATTCAGTGTTACAACCTTTAGGTCAAGCTTGACTGTGGTGTTCAAACCTATATTTTGCTGATTTTTTGTTTAGCTGAACTGTCAATAATTGAAAAAGGTGTTGAAATATCTCCCAGGGATGGCAGTTTCGTGACTTAACGTTTCATCAATTTTAGCTTTATTTTTGTAGATATTTTATTACTTGCATATATATCTTAAATTATTAAGTCTTCTGATTAATTTAACTTTTTATGATCATGTAATGGCCCTATTCCTAATGATGGCCTTTGTCTTCACATTTATTTTCTTGCCTTAATATACTTACTGTTACTGTTTGCCTGATCATTTTTAAAATTTTATCTCAAAATTGAAGTATGGTTCACATACAATATTATATTAATTTCAGGCGTACAGCATAGTGTCTCTCTCTATATACAACAAAAAGCTCACCATGATAAGTGTAATTACTCTTTGTCACCATATAAATTTATTACAATATTATTGGCTGTATTCCCTCTGCCATACTTTACATTACTATGACTTATTTATTTTATAACAGGAATTTTATACTTGTTTTTTTAAAGATTTTATTTATTTGAGGGAGAGTGAGAGGGAGAGAGAGCAAGAGCACAAGCACACACACACACACACAGGGAGAGGGAGAGAGAGAAGCAGACTCCCCACGAGCAGGGAGCCCAATGCAGGGCTTGATTCCAGGACCCTGGGATCATGACCTGAGCCAAAGGCAGACGCTCAACCACCTGAGCCATCCAGGCGCCCTGAAATTTTATACTTCTCAATCCCCTTTTATTTTCCCCACTTTCCCACTCACCCCCCGTCTGACAACTCCCAGTTTGCTCTCTGTATTTATGAGTCTACTTCTGTTTGGTTCAGTCATTTGCTTTGTTTTTTAGATTCCACATATAAGTGAAATCATACATCATTTGTCTTTGAGCTATTTCACTTAGCATAAACTGTTTAGGTCCATCCATGTCATTACAAATGGCAAGAGTTCATTCTTTTTATGGCTGAATAATATTCCATTGTGTGTGTGTGTGTGTGGACACACACATGCACACGCCACATCTTCATCAATTGATGGGCACTTGGGCTGCTTCCATATCTTGGCTGTTGTAAATAATGCTGCTATTAACATAGGGGTGCGTGTATCCCTTTGAATTAGTGTTTTTGTATTTTTTGGGTAAATTCCCATTAGTGCAATTACTGGATCTTAGGGTAGTTCTATTTTTAACTTTTTGAGGAACCTCATACTGCTTTCCACAGTGACTACACCAGTTTGCATTCCCGCCAACAGGGCAAGAGGGTTCCCCTTTCTCCACATCCTCACCAATACCTGTTGTTTCTTCTGTTGTTGATTTTAGCCATTCCGACAGGTGTGAGGTGGTATCTCATTATAGTTTTGATTCACTTTTCCCTGATGATGAGTGATGTTGGACATCTTTTCATGTGTGTGTTGGCCATCTCTGTCTTTGGAGAAATGTCTATTCATGTCTTCTGCCCATTTTTAAATTGGATTATTTGTTTTTTTGGTATTGAGTTGTGTAAGATATTTATATATTGTGGGTACTAACCTTTTATCAGGTATGTCATTTGCAAATATCTTCTCCAATTCAATAGGTTGCCTTTTTTTAAACATTCATTTATTTTTGAGAGAGAGAGAGAGGGAGGGAGAGAGAGTTGGGAGGGGCAGATAGAGAGGGAGTGGGAGAGAAGCAGATTCCCTGCTAGGAGGATGTGGGGCTGATCCCACAACCCCGAGATCATGACTGAGCCAGCAATCAACTGAGCGAGCCAGGCGCCCCTCAGTAGGCTGCCTTTTAGTTTTGTTGATTGTTTCCTTCGTTGTGCAGAAGCTTTTTATTTTGATGTAGTCCCAATAGTTCATTTTTGCTTTTGTTTCCCTGTCTCAGGAGACCTAGCTAGAAAGATTTTGCTATGGGTGATGTCAAAGAGGTTACTGCCTATGTTCTCGTCTAAGATTTTTATGTTTTCAAGTCTCACATTTAGGTCTTTAATCCATTTTGAATTTATTTTTATGTCTGGTGTAAGAAAGGAGTTCAGTTTCATTCGTTTGCAAGTTGCTGTCCAGATTTCCCAACACCATTTGTTGAAGATACATTCATGTTTCCATTGAATATTTTTCCTGCTTTGTGAAAGATTCATTGACCATATAATTGTGGGTTGGTTTCTGGATTTTCTATTCTGTTCCATTGATCTATGTGTCTGTTTCTGTGCCAGTACCATACTGCTCTAATCACTACAGCTTTGTAATATACCTTGAAGTCTGGAATTGTGAGGCCTCCAGCTTTGCTTTTCTTTATCAAGATGGCTTTTGTTATTAGGGATCTTTTGTGGCTCCATACAAATTTTAGTATTGTTCTAATTCTGTGAAAAATGCTGGTGGTATTTTATAGGGATCTCATTAAACGTGTAGATTGTTTTGGGTAGTATAGACATTTTTAACAAAATTTGTTCTTCCAATCCATGAGAGTGGAATGTCTTTCCATTTCTTTGTGTTGTCTTCAATTTCTTTCATCAGTGTTTTACATTTTTCAGATACAGACCTTTCACCTCTTTGTTTAGGTTTATTCTTAGGTATCTTATTATTTTGGGTGCAATTGTAGATGGGATTGTTTTCTTAATTTCTCTTTCTGCTCTCTCTTTTTTTTTTTTAAAGATTATTTATTTATTTGACAGAGAGAGAGACAGCCAGCAAGAGAGGGAACACAAGCAGGGGAGTAGGAGAGGGAGAAGAAGGCTCCTAGCAGAGAAGCCTGATGTGGGGCTCGATCCCAGATTTCCGGGATCACGCCCTGAGGTGAAGGCAGACGCTTAACGTCTGCGCCACCCAGGCGCCCCTGCTCTCTCTCTGTTATTGACATAGAAATGCAACAGTTTTCTGTACATTGATTTTGTATCCTGTGACTTTACTGAATTCATTTATTCTAGCAGTTTTTTGGTGAAGTATTTGGGGATTTCTGTATGGAATATCATTTCATCTACACAAAGTCAAAGTTTTACTTCTCCTTTACCGATTTGGATGCATTTTATTTCTTTATACTGTCTGATTGCTGTGGTTAGGACTTCCAGTTGTGTGTTGAATAAAAGCGGTACAAGCGTGCATCCTTTTCTTGTTCCTGATCTTAGAGGAAAAGATTTCAGTTTTTCATCATTGAATATGATATTATCCGTGGGCTTGTTGTATATGACCTTTATTATGTTGAGGTATATTCCTTCTACACCCACTTTATTGAGAGTTTTTATCAGGAATGTCAAATGCGTTTGTGTTTATTGAGATGACTGTATGATTTTCATCTCTCATTTTGTTAATGTGGTGTATCATGTTTGACTTGTGGGTATTGAACCATTTTTGCATCCCTGGACTAAAGCCCACCCACCCATGGTCAGCAGGAGTCACCTGTAGGTGTTTATAGACAATAGCCCTTTGCCGCTGCAGCTGGATGTAGTCGGGCCATGTGGCAGAGTGGGTGAGGTCCCTTTGGGTTGGGTGTCCTGACTGATGCCAAAATTCTCAAACAGGGGATTGACCACCTTCTTGACCTCCTGCTTCTTCACAAGAGCAGGGGCTGGGGGCATCTTCCATTTAGGCTTCTTTCCTTTCAGCATCTTAGATGGCTGGAGGAGAGAACTTAAAGCAAGTATTGATGGGTGTTTATTTGTTACCATTTTGTTAATTGGTTTCTGGTTGTTCTTGTAATTTTCTGTTCCTTTCTTCTTTTGCTCTCTTCCCTTGTGATTTGTTGACTTTCTCTGGTGTTATGCTTGGATTTATTTTTATTTTTTGTGCATCTGTTTTAGGTGTTTGTTCTGCGGTTATCATGAAGTTCATATATAACACCCCATGTGTATAGCAGTCTGTTTTAAGTTGATAGTCACTTAACTTTCTTTTAAAGATTTTATTTATTTATTTAAAAAGCTTTTTTTTTTAAAGATTTTATTTATTTATTTTACAGAGAGAGAGAGAGAGAGACAGCCAACGAGAGAGGGAACACAAGCAGGAGGAGTAGGAGAGGAAGAAGCAGGCTCCCAGCGGAGGAGCCTGATGCGGGGCTCGATCCCAGAACGCCGGGATCACGCCCTGAGCTGAAGGTAGATGCTTAATGACGGAGCCACCCAGGCGCCCCTAAAGATTTTATTTATTTATTTGAGAGAGAAAGAGTTCACAAGCACAAGCAGGGGGAGCAGCAGGCAGAGGGAGAGGGAGAAGCAGGCTCACTGCTGAGCAGGGAGCCTGATGCGGGGCTCGATCCCAGGATCCTGGGATCATGACCTGAGCAGAAGGCAGACATTTAACTGGTGGAGCCACCCAGGCTCCCCGTCACTTAACTTTGAACACATTCTAAAAGCACTACACTTTTCTCTGCCCTGCCCCACAAGATTTATATATTTTGCATCATCTTATTATTTTGAGTGTCCCTTAATTACTGTACACATAGTTGATTTTGCTGCTTTTCTCTTTAACCCTCATACTAGCCTCATAATGATTGATCTGCTACCTTTACTATATATTTGCTTTTGCCAATGAATTTTTTCTTTCATAATTTCCTTACCTATGGCCTTTTATTTTCCACTTAAGTCCTTTTAACATTTCTTATAAGTCTGGTTTAGTGGTGATGAACTCCTTTAACTTTTGTCTCTGAAATGTTTTCTCTTTCAGTTCTGAATGCTACCCTTATTAGGTAGAGTATTTTTCACTGTAGGTTTTTTCATTTCAGCACTTTAAATATATTATGCCACTCTGTTCTGGCCTGAAAAATTCCTGAAAACTCAGTTGATAGTCTTGTGGGTATTCCCTTGTATGTTACTAATTTCTTTTCTCTCACTGTTTTAAGATTCTCTCTTTGGCGTGCCTGGATGGCTCAGTTGGTTTTGCACCCGACTCTCGATTTTAGCTCAGGTCATGATCTTGGGGTCGTGAAATGGAGCCCTGTGTCAGGCTCCTTGCTCAGTGTGGAGTCTGCTTGTCCCCTTCCCTCTGCTCCTTCCCCTCCCCTTTCTCTCTCAAATAAATACAACTTGAAAAAATTTTCTCTTTATGTTTAATTTTTTTTTATTTTATTTTATTTTATTATATTGTGTTAATCACCATACAGTACATCCCCAGATTCCGATGTAAAGTTTGATGCTTTCATTAGTTGCGTATAACACCCAGTGCACCATGCAATACGTGCCCTCCTTACTACCCATCACCAGTCTATCCCATTCCCCCACCCCCTCCCCTCTGAAGTCTTCAGTTTGTTTCTCATAGTCCATAGTCTCTCATGTTTCATTCCCCCTTCTGATTACCCCCCTTTTCTTTATCCCTTTCTTCCCCTACCGATCATCCTAGTTCTTATGTTCCATAGATGAGAGAAATCATATGATAATTGTCTTTCTCTGCTTGACTTATTTCACTTAGCATTATCTCCTCCAGTGCCGTCCATGTTGCAGCAAATGTTGAGAATTCGTTCTTTCTGATAGCTGAGTAATATTCCATTGTATATATGGACCACAGCTTCTTAATCCAGTCATCTGTTGAAGGGCATCTCGGCTCCTTCCATGATTTGGCTATTGTGGACAATGCAGCTATGAACATTGGGGTGCATATGGCCCTTCTCTTTACTACGTCTGTATCTTTGGGGTAAACACCCAGTAGTGCAATGGCTGGGTCATAGGGTAGTTCAATTTTTAACTTTTTAAGGGACCTCCACACTGTTTTCCAGAGTGGCTGTACCAACTTGCATTCCCACCAACAATGTAGGAGGGATCCCCTTTCTCCACATCCTCTCCAACAATTGTTGTTTCTTGCCTTGTCTATCTTTGCCATTCTAACTGGCGTAAGGTGGTATCTCAGTGTGGTTTTGATTTGAATTTCCCTGATGGCTAATGATTTTGAACATTTTTTCATGTGTCTGTTAGCCATTTGTATGTCTTCATTGGAAAAGTGTCTGTTCATATCTTCTGCCCATTTTATGATTTGTTTATTTGTTTCTCGTGTATTGAGTTTGAGAAGTTCTTTGTAGATCTTGGATACCAGTCCTTTATCTGTGGTGTCCTTTGCAAATATATTCTCCCATTCCGTGGGCTGTCTCTTAGTTTTTTTGACTGTTTCCTTGGCTGTGCAGAAGCTCTTTATCCTGATAAAGTCCCATAAGTTCATTTTATCTTTTATTTCTCTTGCCTTTGGAGATGTGTCGTGAAAAAGGTTGCTCTGGCCGATGTCATAGAAGTTGTTGCCTATGTTCTCCTCTAGAATTTTGATGGATTCCTGTCTCACATTGAGGTCTTTCATCCATTTGGAGTTTATTTTTGTGTATGGTGTGAGAGAGTGGTCAAGTTTCATTCTTTTGCATGTAGCTGTCCAATTTTCCCAGCACCATTTATTGAAGAGACTGTCTTTTTTCCACCGGATGTTTTTTCCTGCTTTATCAAAGATTAGTTGCCCAAAGAGCCGAGGGTCCATTTCTGGGTTCTCTATTCTGTTCCATTGGTCGATGTGTCTGTTTTTGTGCCAGTACCATGCTGTCTTTGTGATCACAGCTTTGTAGTACAGCTCGAAATCCGGCATTGTGATGCCCCCAGCTTTGTTTTTCCTTTTCAACAGTTCCTTGGAGATTCGGGGCCTTTTCTGGTTCCATACAAATTTAAGGACTATTTGTTCCAGTTCTTTGAAAAATGTCCTCGGTATTTTGATCGGGATAGCATTGAAAGTGTAGATTGCTCTGGGTAGTATGGACATTTTAACTATGTTAATTCTTCCAATCCATGAGCATGGAATATTTTTCCATCTTTTTATGTCTTCCTCAATATCTTTCAAAAGTGATCTATAGTTTCTAGCATATAGGTCCTTTACGTCTCTGGTTAAGTTAATTCCAAGGTAACGTATGGTTTTTGGTGTTATTGTAAATGGGATGGATTCCCTAATTTCTCTTTCTTCAGTCTCGTTATTCGTGTATAGAAATGCAACTGATTTCTGGGCATTGATTTTGTATCCTGCCACCTTACTGAATTGTTCTATAACTTCTAATAGTTTGGGAGTGGATTCCTTTGGGTTTTCCATATAGAGTATCATGTCATCTGCAAAGAGAGACAGTTTGACTTCTTCTTTGCCGATTTGGATACCTTTGATCCCTTTTTGTCTTCTGATTGCTGTTGCAAGGACTTCTAGTACTATGTTGAATAATAGTGGCGAGAGTGGGCATCCTTGTCGTGTTCCTGATCTTAAGGGAAAGGCTTCCAGCTTTTCCCCATTGAGAATAATGCTTGCAGTAGGCTTTTCATAGATGGCTTTTATGAGATTGAGAAATGTACCCTCTATTCCTACACTCTGAAGGGTTTTAATCAGGAAAGGATGCTGTATTTTGTCAAATGCTTTTTCTGCATCAATTGAGAGGATCATATGGTTCTTGAGTCTTTTCTTGTTGATATGATGTATCACATTGATTGATTTGCGAGTGTTGAACCATGCTTGCATCCCAGGTATGAATCCCACTTGGTCATGATGGATAATCCTTTTAATGTACTGTTGGATTCTATTAGCAAGGATCTTGTTGAGGATTTTGGCATCCATATTCATTAGAGAAATCGGTCTGTAATTCTCCTTTTTGAGGGGGTCTTTGCCTGGTTTGGGGATCAAGGTAATATTAGCCTCATAGAATGAGTTTGGTAGCTTTCCTTCTGTTTCTATTTTTTGAAATAGCTTTAGGAGAATAGGTATTATTTCTTCTTTGAATGTTTGGTAGAATTCCCCAGGAAAACCGTCTGGGCCTGGAGTTTTATTATTTGGAAGGTTGTTTATCACTGACTCAATTTCTTCATAGTTAATTGGCCTATTTAAGAAATCTATTTCTTCCTGTTTCAGTCTTGGTAGTTTATAGGTTTCCAGGAAGGCCTCCATCTCTTCCAGATTGTTTAGTTTTTTGGCATATAGCTGTTGATAAAAGTTTCTAATAATCCTTGCAATTTCAATGGTGCTGGTCGTGACCTCTCCCTTTTCAGTCATAATTTTAATAATCTCAGTCCTTTCTCTTTGTTTTTGGACAAGTTTTGCCAGTGGTCTATCAATTTTATGGATTCTCTCAAAGAACCAGCTTCTAGTCCTGTTGATCTGCTCTACTGTGGTTCTGGTCTCTAATTCATTGATTTCTGCTCTAATCTTGGTCAACTCCTTCCTTGTCAGTGGGTTAGGCCTGTCCCTCTGTTGCTGTTCCAGTTTCTTGAGGTGAGAATATAGAAACTGCATTTTAGATTTTTCTATTCTTTTGAGTGAGGCTTGGATGGCTATGTATTTCCCCCTTAGGACTGCCTTTGCAGTATCCCATAGGTTTTGGACCGTTGTGTATTCATTCTCGTTGGTCTCCATAAATTGTTTAATTTGTTTTTTGATTTCCTGGTTTATCGAGTCATTCTTGAGCAGGATGGTTCTTAGCCTCCAAGTGTTTGAGTTTCTTCCAGGTTTTTCCTTGTGGTTGAGTTCCAATTTCAGAGCGTTGTGGTCTGAGAATATGCAGGGGATAATTTCAATCTTTTGGTATTGGCTGAGACCTGTTTTGTGTCCCAGAGCATGATCTATTCTTGAGAATGTTCCATGGGCATTTGAATAGAATGAGTATTCTTTGGTTCTGGGGTGTAGTGTTCTATATATATCTATGAGGTCCAACTCGTCGAGTATGGCATTCAAAGCCTTTGATTCTTTGCTTAGTTTTTGCCAGGGTGTTCTGTCTATTTCTGATAGTGGGGTGTTGAGGTCCCCTACTATTACTGTGTTCTTATCTATATGTCTCTTTATTTTGGTTAAGAGTTGGCTTGTGTATCTTGCTGCTCCCCTGTTGGGGGCATATATATTAATAATTGTCATATCCACTTGTTGAATACTTCCTTTAAGAATAATATAGTGCCCTTCTGTATCTCTCTCTATGGCCTCTAGTTTAAAATCCAGTCTATCTGATATGAGAATTGCTACTCCAGCTTTCTTTTGAGGTCCATTTGCGTGGAAGATGGTACTCCATCCCCTTACTCTAAGTCTGAATGCATCTTTGGGTTCAAAATGAGTCTCTTGTAGACAGCAAATGGATGGGTCATGTCTTTTTATCCAATCTGCAACCCTGTGGCGTTTTATGGGAGAGTTTAAGCCATTTAGATTGATAGAGATTATTGACAGATATGATTTTAATGATGCCATTTCTCTTTAAAGTCTTTGTATCGGTTGTGACTTGCTGCTCTGTATCACTCTTGGGGCCTTTTTACCTTTATAGAGCCCCCCTTAATATCTCCTGTAGGGCTGGTTTCGTGGTTACGAAATTGGTTAATGATTGGCGATTTTGGAACGTCTTTATTTCTCCATCAATTCTGAATGACAGCTTTGCTGGATAAAGGATCCTTGGCTGCATGTTTTTCTCTGAAAGAGCTTTAAAAATGCCCCCCCAAGCCTTTCTCTCATTCCAGGTCTCTGTAGACAGGTCTGACGTAATCCTGATACCTTTGCCTTGGTACGTGAGAAATTTCTTTGCCCTGGCCGCTTTCAATACTGTATCCTTGGATCTAATATTTGCGAATTGCACTATGACATGCCGTGGCGTAGGTTTGTCCTGGTTGAGCTTGGATGGGGTCCTCTCTGCCTCTTGGACACGAATGCTTGTTTCCCTTGCTAGATTAGGGAAGTTTTCAGCTACAATTTGTTCAAATATCTCTTCTAGACCTCTGTTTTTCTCCACCCCTTCAGGGATGCCGATGATTCTGACATTGGATCGTTTCATAGAGTCAGTAATCTCCCGTAATCTACATTCGTGGGCGTGGATTTTTTTAAGACCAGCTTCTATTTTCGTTTTTTCTTCTACTAACCCATCCTCCAATTCGCTAACGCGTTCCTCTGCCTCGGTGACCCTGGCCGTCAGAGCCTCTAGTTTTGACTGTATTTGGCCCACTGAGTTTTTAATTTCTGTCAGATTCGCTCTCATTTCTGCCCTTAGGGATTCTATATTCTCAGCAACGCTTTCTCTGATGCTTTTTTCAAGTTTACTCATCATCTTGACCATTGTTGCTCTGAATTCCATTTCTGATAATTGGGATACATCCATATGTATTAATTCTGTGGCCGAGGCCAATTCTGTGGCAGAGGCCACAGACTCATTATCTTTTCTTTGCTGGGGGGGACTTCTCCTTCTCGTCATTCTGATGAAGAGAGATTGCAGGGTTGTCCAGAGCCCAAGTGTTGACTGGGACCCAGGCCGTGCGCCCTTGTTTTATAGAGATCTTAGGGATGTGGGCTTCTTCCTTAAAGAGTTTATTTATTTATTTGAGAGAGAGAGAGACAGTCAGCAAGAAAGGGAACCCAAGCAGAGGAGTGGGAGAGGAAGAAGCAGGTTCCCGGTGGAGAAGCCCGATGAAGGACTCCTTACGGAGCGTTGTGATCACACCCTAATCCGAAGACAGGTGCTTGGTGACTGCGCCACTCAGGCGCTCCGGGTTGTGGGCTTCTTGATTTTTCAGCCTGCCTTCTGGGGGAGGGGCCTGCCTGCCGGTACTCAGAAAACCCTGTTTGGGTAGAGTCTCTGTGTCCCTTGCGAGGGGGGATGGGGATGGGCACCCTGTGAGCCGGTATTTCCGGGCTTTTGTTCTCTGGCGGCTTTCCCTGGCGGTTTGCTATGCCTCTTCTGAGAGAGCAGCAGCGGCTGAAATTCAGCCTCTGTCTCAGAACAGAGGGATCGCGGATCGTTCTCCACTGATGTTCTGGCCACTTTAACTCTGTTTCTGTTGGTGCTGCTCAACCCTGCAGCATCCCGGGCTGTGCGCCCCACACCCGGCGTCCCAGCCCTCACTTCCAGGGCCGGCACGTCTCTGTCCTTTGTGTTTCCAACCCCGCCAGCCGCCAGCCGCCAGCCGCCCCGCGCGGGCTCCCGGAGCTCCCCGTCTCAGTCTGGTGTCTCACGGGTGCTGACCGCGAGTCCGCCTGCTCCCCCGTGCAGGTGGCCCTCCAGCCGCCAGCCGCCCCGCGGACGCTCCCGGAGCTCCCGGTCTCAGCCTCGATCCAGTGAGCACACCGGAGCTCCGGAGCTCCGTGAGATGCTTGGTGGTGCACGCTCCCGGCTCACGGACTCAGTCTGCCGTTTCCAGAGTGCGGGTCCGCGGTCCGCCCGCTCCCCGGTGCAGGTGGCCCGCCAGCCGCCCTGCGCGCGCGCTCCTGGAGCTCGCGTTCTAAGTCTGTTGTCTCGCGGGTGCCGTCCGCGAGTCCGCCTGCTCCCCCGTGCAGGTGGCCCGCCAACCGCCAGCCGTCCCGCGTGCGCTCCCGGAGCTCCCTTCTCAGCCTGCTGTCTCAAGCGTGCGGGTCCGCGGTCTGTCCGCTCCCCCTTGCAGGTGGCTACCGCTTCCCGGCGCCCTGACACGGCGGCTCCCTCCCCCTTCTGTTTAGCTTCCGATATCTGTGCGCGGTTTCACGGCTCCCCGCTTCGTACCTCGATACTCAGCGCTGGAGATGTTCATTTGTAGAGATCCAGATGTATCTTCCTGCGTCTCAGGCTGATTCCGTGGATATTCCTGCTGGTCTGGTACCTATCCAGCTCAACTCAGGGGACCGGCTGAAAAAGGGGTCCCCTACTCCTCCGCCATCTTAACCTCCCTCTATGTTTAATTTTTGACATTTTAATCACTGTGTCTTAGTAACCTGCTTTGGGTTCATCTCGTTGGGGCTTTCTGTGCTTCCTGGATCTGGATGTCTGTTTTCTTCCCCAGTTAGGAAGGTTTTCAGCTAATATTTCTTCAAATATTTCCTGACCCTTTCTGTCTTTCCCTTCTGGGACATCTATAATGTATATGTTGGTACACTTGATGTTTTGCTGGAGATCCCTTAACCTATCATCATATTATTTTTTTTAGATCTTTCTTCCTTTTGCATTCAGCTTGGATGATTCCCACCCATCTTCCAGACCACTGATCCATTCTTCTGCGTCCTCTAATCTGCTGATGATTCCTGCTAGTGTGTTTTCCTTTCAGTCATTGTAGTCTTCAACCTGATTGGTTTTTATATTTTCTATCTCTTTGTTGAAGTTCTCACTGAGTTTTACTCTTCTCCCAAATTCACGGACCATTTTTATGACCATCACTTTGAATTCCTTATCAGGTAGATTGTTTATCTTCATTGTTTAATTCTTTTTATGAGGTTTTGTCTTGTTAATTCACTCGAACATGTTCCTCTGTCTCCTCCTTTTGTCTGATTCTCTGTTTTTCTATGTGTTAGTAGATCAACTTCCTCTCCTGGTCTTGAAGGTAGTGGTACTACGTGTGGGCCTGTGGGGCCCAGAAGCTCAATTCCCTCTGGTCACCAGAACCAGATGCTCCTGGGGTGTCCTGTTCGTGGGCTTTGTGCACACTCCTGTTATGACTGGGAGGTGGACTGCAGTGGGGATGTTGGTAGGCAGGCCTGGCCCCCAGCACTGCTGGCTGAGGGACCTGACAGCAACCATTGTGTGCTTGCTGGTGGACAGGGTGCCTCCCTTCCTCCCCAGGGCAGGCTTTGCTTTGGAGGGGTGCTGGTCCCAATGGAGTCTGCCTATTGGGTAGAGCAGGGTGGGAACTGCTTTGGAGGGACACCTGTCTAGATTGGTGGACCAAGTGTGGTAGATCCACGGGGGTACCAGTGTGGGAGGGATGGTGCTAGCAACGTAGTTGGACAGCGTCAGAGCTGTTGCCTGTCAACATTGGGCCGGCAAGGGTGCCCAAGGAAAATGGTGCCCAGCAGCACTTCTGTTCCCAAAGAAAGTTCGTACAAATCCCTGCCCCTCTGGCATACACCCTAAAATTAGCCAATAGATCTCCTATGTTTATGGCCCAAGTGCTTTTCAAACTGCTGCCTCTGTTCTGGGTCTCAGAATGAGTAAGATTGTGCATGGTCCCTTTACGAGCAGAGGTTTAGTAACCTATAGCTCTTGGGCTCTCCTGGAGTTACACCCTCCGCTGACATTCAAAGCCCCTGGAGTTAAGCCCTGCCAATTTTCAAAGCCAGGTCATCCCAGGGCAGATCTCCAGGGCAGGAGGCACCCAATTTGGGGCTTGAACCCCTCACTCCTGAGGAAGGTCCTCTGTGTCTGTGGTAGTCCTTATGTTTGTGGGGTGCTGGTAGCCATTTTTCCAACTTTTTTTTCTGTTTTTTAATGCTGAGTCTTGGGGTTAGTGAGGCTGTGTGTGAACTCTCCAGGAGAGGAACCTGTTTCCTATAGCACTTTGGGATCCCTGGATATCAGCTCAGATCTGTTGGTTTTCTTTTTTTTTCTTTTTTTAAATGATTTTATTTTTAAGTGATCTCTACACCCAGTGTGGGGCTCGAATTTAACAATCCCAAGATCAAGAGTCACATGTTCTACCGACTGAGCCAGACAGGTGCCCCCCCTTTAATTATTATTATTATTTTTTTCTGTTGGCTTTCGAAGCCAGATGTTCTGGGGGCTTGTCTCTCTGATACAGATCCTAGGGGGCTGGGGTACCTGATGTGGGGCCCCAAACTGGGTACCTCCTGCCTTGGAGATCTGCCCTGGGAAGAATGCTCATCTATATGCTTTTTCACTTCTGGGTAAGTGTCTATTTGGTGAGAGCCTTCCCTATTGTATTGTTGCACTGGGCGTTGGGTTTCTTGTTTTTTATTTTTTTGTAAAATGGTTACTCTGCCTCTCCCACCTTTTACTTTAGTTAACTATATTATAAAAGCATATAGATATTTTCCTCCTTTAAACCCAGACTGCTCCTTTAATCGGCAGATTTAATACACATATTCATTGTGTTTATGAAGACACTTTTCCTATGGTTTTTCTTTTGTACTTATAGTTCTAATTTTTCTGTATGATTGTTCTATCTTTCTTGGATGTTCTAACCTAATTCTTTTTAACTTGAATAACATTCTGTTCCTATATGCTACTTGTCCAACAGGGAGAGGATTAAAAAAAAAAAGGAAAAATAACATTGAATGGGTTGAGAAAAGCTAGAGTTGAGTTTCAGTTCTGTTAATAACCTGCTGTGTGACCTGGGACAGTACAATTGACTTCTCTGAGCTTTATAATTCCCTGTAAAATCCTGGGTTTGAATCAGCAGTGTGTGAAATTCTTTCTAACTCATGAATTTTCTATGCCCAAACTTGGCTGGTCACTGGCTACTGGTGTGAGAGATACTAGGGCATTTGTAATTTGAAGTTTACTCTTAGATGAAGAGTCTTTAATTTTTTGCCCAGTTTCGTTGAGATAAGACTCTTGGATTCAAGACAGCCTTCTTTTCTTTACAGCATTGGGAAGATTTCAGACTCAAGTGGCATTATGGAAAGGAATCCAAGAAAAAGCCAGAATGTTAGTAATATAGTTTTCTTACATGTCTAGAATTGGTTGAACCATAGATTTCATAATCAGAATCAGGAGAAAGAACTGGGAACATTGACACAAATGTGAATAGTTATTCTATGTCTTTTATAAAAAAAGGCTTTATTGGGGTATAATCTATGTATGATAACTACATATTTAAAATAATATGAGCTTTGACATAGGTATACACCTGTGGAACCATCATTACAATGACATGAACATATCCATCACCCCCACAACTTTCCTCCTGATACTTTATAATATCAATCTCCCTCCAATCCCAGGACTCACACAATCACAAAACAAGTCTTTTTGATACATGATGCTGACACAACTAGATACCATATGCATAAGACCCCCAGACACACCCCTTCAACCCTTACCTCATGGATTCATAGATCTAAACATAAAAACTACATGAAATGCCTAGAATAAACCAGGAGAAAATATTCGTGATGTTGGGTAGGCAAAGATTTCTTAGGACCTAACAAGTGGGAACCATAAAGGAAAAAAAGAAATGACTTTAACAAAATAAAAAACTCCACTTTTCAAAATAATCTAAGAAAATAAAAAAAACAAGCCACAAACTTGGAGAAAATATCCAAACATATATCTAATAAAGTGTTTCTAACTGGAATAAAGAACTCTTGTAACTCAATAAGATAATTACAAATGGGTAAGATTTGGTCAGTCTTTACAAAAACGTTTGTTGAAGACCAATGAGCTTCAGAAAAGATGCTCATCGTTAGTGGTAATTAAGGATGTGCAAATTAAAACCATAGTAGATACATACACAAGAAGGGCTAAAATTAAAAAGACCAAAAACACTTACTGTTGACAAAGATGCAGAGCAGGTGGAACTCTCATATTGCCAGTGGGAATGTAAAAATGGCAACTTTTTGGAAAATTTTCTAGTTTCTTATAAACAGTTACCACACCAGCAAGCAATTCCACTCCTATTTAGCCCAAAGAAAATATTTGTCCGTAAAGGCTTGTGTATAACTGTACAAGTGAGTGGGTAAATTGTGGTATATCCATCCAATGGGATATTACTCAGAAGTAAAAAGGAATGAACTACTGATACAACACACGTTAATTTCAAAAAGCATGCTGAGAAAGCAGTCAGTTACGAGCACATATTATAGGTAAATCCGTAGACAGAAAGCAGATCGTAACTCTAGAAAACGTAAAGTAGGGAGCAATGGGGCACTGGGAGGTGAAAAAACAGGGTGAGGGGCGCCTGGGTGGCACAGCGGTTGGGCGTCTGCCTTCGGCTCAGGGCGTGATCCCCGCGTTGTGGGATCGAGCCCCACATCGGGCTCCTCCGCTATGAGCCTGCTTCTTCCTCTCCCACTCCCTGCTCGTGTTCCCTCTCTCGCTGGCTGTCTCTATCTCTGTCGAATAAATAAATAAAATCTTAAAAAAAAAACGGTGAATACCGTATGAGCCCACTTATCTGAAAACTCTGAAAAGATAAATTGAATCTACTATCATAAAGCGTGTATCAATTGCCATGGGATGTGGATGGAGGGGACTAAGATGGGAGGCCAAAGGAATTGTTTGGAATGATGGAAGTATCTTGGGAGTGGTAGTCACATGGGTGTATAAATTTATCAAGCTTACTTAAATATACAATTAACTATTATTGTATTTCAATTATACTTCAATAAGTGGATTATAAAATATAGGTCCCAGGGGCACTTAGTTGTTCAGTTGGCTAAGTGTCTTTTTTTTTTTTTTAAAGTATGTATGTATGTATTTATTTATTTGACAGAGCGCACCCAAGCAGGGGGAGCAGCAGGCAGAGGGAGAGGGGGAAGCAGGCTCCCCACTGAGCAGGGCCCCCACAGTGAGGCTTGATCCCAGAACCCTGAGATCATGACCTGAGCTGAAGGCAGATGCTTAACTGACTGAGCCACCCAGGTGCCCCAAATATCTGACTCTTGATCTCAGCTCAGGTCTTGATCTCAGCTCGGGTCTTGATCTCAGGGTTGTGAGTTCAAGCCCTGCATTGGGTTCCATGCTGGGAATGGAGCTTACTTTAAAAAAAAAAAAAGGCCCAAACCAAAAATAAACTAAAGGCAGGATAGTAGTTACAAATTTACTGCAATCACTTTTTGAAGTATTAAACTGTTGTCCTAAAAACCTGAAGAAATGTTCTGGAAATCTAAAGCCATAAGGTATCAGGATTTTTTAATTTCAACTCTTAAAATAGGGTATTTAAAAACAACAAAAACAGGGGCGCCTGGGTGGCTCAGTCCTTAAGCGTCTGCCTTTGGCCCAGGGTGTGATCCCAGGGTCCTGGGATTGAGCCCCACATCGGGCTCACTGCTCTGCTGGGAGCCTGCTTCTTCCTCTCCCACTCCCCCTGCTTGTGTTCCCTCTCTCGCTGGCTGTCTCTCTCTCAAATAAATAAAATCTTAAAAAAAAATAAAAAAAACCCCAAAAACAAAACAAGCCAAATTCTACATAATATATACTTTTATCTTTTTCAAGTTGAGAGCCTTGAGTTTTCTGAATGATGCAGTTAACATTTCTTTTTCCCTCCCAAGAATTCAGGGGTAGCTGACTCCAAACTCTTGCTAGAGAAAAATGAGCAAATTAGGCTCTTCACTCCAAAAGAACATGCCATCATGGTTTCCGTAATCTTTATTACTATTTCCAGAAACTGCAAAGGTTACTTTTTAAAGCCCTGATTGGAGATACACATTTATTTACATAAACATCCAGTCAAATGCACTTCTGGGGTGTATTACTAATATCTGGGGAAAGCAGCACTAAAAAGAACAATTTCTTATGTAAAAGAGGTACAGTCCCAGAGATGTTAGGTTTTCCAAGGTTATTTTAGAAAAGAACCCAAAGCAAAACTTTAAAAAGCCTTAAAATCCCAGAAGCATGGGAATATTTTAAAATAGAAATATATAAACCTTTTATAATAGGAAGTATTTGGCTGGCTGGGTTGGTAGAATGTATGACTCCTGGTCTTGGGGTTGTGAGCTTGAGCCCCACGTTGGGTGTAGGGGTTACTTAAAAAAGAAAGTGATCAACAGACTTTAGATGCAGAAACATTAAGTGTTTGCTCAGTATACAATACCCTTAATTGAGGAACGTGTCACTCCTGGAGTAAGTGGATTTTGAAGGAAGCACTCACATGTCTAACCCTGAACTACTTTTGCTCTTCAGTGGCTTATTTCCAATTGCTTGCAGTACTTCTATCCTTGGAGCTAAACCACACCTCAAATCTGTATTTCCATACCAAACTCATCTTCCCCCTTTGTCACCATCTCACACTCTTTTCAGCCTAGTTGCCCTTTACTGGATTTTTTTTTTTTTCTAAAGGTTTATTTCAGAGAGAGAGAAGGGTGGGGAGGGACAGAGGGAGAGAGAGAATCTCAGGCAGACTCAGCACTGAGAGGAGCCTGACACAGGGCTTGATCTCAAAAGATCCTAAGGTCACGACCTGAACTGAAACCAAGAGCCTGACACTTAACCATTATAAATGACTGCACCACCCAGGTGTCCCCAGGGATTTTTTTTTTTTTTTTAAACAGAAAGGCTACATACTTCCTGAGTCATATTGGTAGTCTTCATGTTTTCAACCATTCCTATATGCCTGGAGTCAACATTCAGTTTGAATATAGAGACGACCTTTCCAAATTAATTCCTCACATATTAAGATCATCTTTTATCCCTTTCTTAGCTAACAGTCATTGTCTAAGTAAGTGAAGTTTTGGTTTAGAGGAAGCACGTATGAAATAACACTTCCAAAGAAGTACCACCAAGTTCTGGTATCTCCTGGGGAGCACATATGAGAGTTTGTAAGAGCCACTCTGTTGTTGACATTCATTCCTGGTGTAGGGTGACATGGCCTCATTTTGAGGAAAACTGAAGTTTTCCACGTTTTAATAAATGTAAGTCCTACATTTCATGAAGGTTTGTATGTGTGAAGAATTTAATATGCTTTCTAATGATGGGAAGAGGCAGGTGGGGAAAAACTAATTCTATCTTATATAGGCAGACTAGATAAGGCCACTTTCTCTACAGTGAATTCACTCAGCAAGTATTTATTTACTGAATGCCTTCTCTGTGCCAACTACTGGGGATAGAGGTAGGACTGTGCCATGTCCTTGCTCTCAGAGTTTACTTTCTGCTACAGGTAATTTCAATTAAAACTTTAATCAGAGTGAAAATGTGAGAGTACAATATATAAAATGAAATAATAAAAAGATACACATATTAAACAACTTAGAATTTATTTGGAAAGTAGGAAATAAGAATGATTTTAACATTTATTTAGAATATGAACAAAACTAGAAAAAGTTAAACTACAGGAAAGAAGGCAGAGAGTACCAAAGTTGGCTTAATGGCCGTCCAATATAAACAAGCAAAACCTAAGTTTCTTTCATGCAAATAAGCATTAAGGAGAAGAGCACAGGAATGTTTATAGAACAGGCCACAGCAAATATTTTAAAATTTACATAAGAAAATATACATAAACGAGAAAATAAACTGGACAATTTACAAGAAATGTTTTATAGGTTACAATAGGCTATAAGTTAGTTTATTATGAATAAAATTTGTAGCACATCATACATTTTTACATCACAGATTCAGTGTTAAAAGAATTCCAACATGACAAAGCTTAGACTTGACAAAAGCAATGTGATAGATAGAATAAGGCAACTTAAACTGAAATGGCTTGTATAAGTAAAATTAAAACATACATCTACATATGATTTGGTCAATAACTGGGCAGAATTAAGACAAATGCCATTCAACTTCAGTTAAAAAGTCAAAGTCTCAATGTAGTTCAAATAAAAAGGGAAAGCATACAATGTATAAAAAATAATAAAACTGTCTTACCAGGACTTACATCCTAATTCCATTAATTATATTTGGGACAAGGAGACTAAGATATTGATGTTAGGTGTATCAGGTTACCTTTTATTTCTAAACATTGCCAAAAAAAAAAAAATCTCAGAAAAAAACTGTAAATTTAAAAATGGCTTAGTATATGCAATAACAACTGATTGTGCCAAGTAGGATGTCCATGATTCAGAGACACATCGTAAAGCTAAAATAATCTCAAACTATTTGCATTACTTACGTATACTTTACAAATTATGTAAAAGCTCAAATGTTTTCTCTGAAAGCTACTGAAACTGTAAGCAATGCAATGAATGAAAGATGTTAATAGCAAAAAAAGCAATATCTCAGAACAGAAATTCAGTTGTATATTTTATACAATTCAAAACCTTTTATTTTAACTTCATTTACTCCTTTGAAAAATATATTCAATAGTTCTTTTAAACACAAAATTAGTGGCAGCTGCAGCAAAATGACTGAAAAATTAAAAGAAAAATCATCCCTTACAACACAAAGAGCCAGAATATAAAGATTTCTAGAATTTATATCTTAAGGAAAAAAAAATATTATTTTCCCTCAAACACATCATTCGGCCCAACTATTTAGTACTTGAAGTCCCAGTATTCACTCATTGCTATGTTTATTTTAAATATTAAGCTGGGAATGTCAGAACCATGTACAATCTGATTATTCTCAGACAATTCTAAGGATAAGAATTTTAGGTCTTCATATTTGATGTAAATGACTAGAACACATGATATTTCAACTCACCTGGAGGTAATTAAAATTGTTTTATAAATTTCGCTACAAAATGTGACGAAAGAACTAATTCCTGGAGGGGTTTATCCCGCATCTCTTCCTACTCACAATGACCAGAAAGAAACAACAGCTTAAAGAAAAGGGCCACTAAAAAATCCCAAATATATCTAATATTCAAACATTCATGAATCTAGCGGGATGTTTCTTTTTGTACAATGGAAAAGCTGTAATAATATCCACATAATTTTAAAGTTAACACAAAAAAATTCCAGATACTTAAAGTGTGCAACCATGTGTGTGTGCATGCATGCACACACACACATACACACTTTAATAATATATATAAATAAACCCCTCATATTACTTAAAGTATATCTACTTGGTCATTACAGACAAGAACATAACATTATGAGAGAATAACTAATAATACCATTCTACTGGCTTGGTGAGAATCCAGAATCTAGTGCCTCTATCAACATATACAAATCAAATTAACTCCAAAACAGGACACGACAAATTATTTTATTCTTACCAAATGCCACCATGAATGGAGCAACTAATTTTTTTCAGGATCCTGATGATAACTGAGTTGTTTCCCATTGTAACAAATCAATTCCCTCATTTTACAATGAAAGAAAATAACACTCAAATAATTTAGACCAGTGGCTGGCACTATTTCTAATATAATACCAAGTTATGATCCCACATCCACCAAATATACAAGCGATAACACAAGCAACAGAGACTGAAGACGTTTTGGAAGTGGAAATTACTCAGAATTTTAGATATGGTCAAGAAAGCTGGGGTGATTTACCTTTTACACCACCATCATTTTTGTTAGACTATTAAAAATACCTTAAAGGAAGAAAAAAATTACTTCTTTTGGTCTTTGATTATTACTAGGTTCAGCAGAAAATATAAGACCACTACTGTCTCAAATATTGAAAACAGACAGTAATACAGATAAAGCACATTATTTTCTGAGGTGATCTGATGACAGAAATGAAGCTGGCTGAATTCCTTCAGTATTAGAATAAAACCCACATTTAATAAACCTATTAGGAAAATAGGACATAAATCACATTTCCTGGCAATTCATCTTAAATAAGGTCAAAGAGTATTACAAAAAGGCAATATATCTCTAATATTTTGCTTATACATACCACAAAACAGTGAGTTAAATGCAAAATAATACACACTCATTTTTTTCTGGTGATTATCCTTTAAACAGTTTTTACATGGCTTTAAATAAGAAAGGATTTCTAAACTATATTTTCTCAAATGCAATAGACTAAAAAGCATAAAGTGCTCAACAGAAAAAAAGATACACTGTACAAAATACGAACATTTTCGCATATGACAAGCAGAGTGGTTATAAAGGATATCTGGAAACTATTGCCTTGCTAAGCTTTCCACCCAAGAATGCAACCTTAGAAATCAAGGCAAGATGTGATGGACTGCTCTTACAAGGCAAGAGTCCCACTGGACACAGAGGAAAACCTTTGCCTTTAGCTGCATCATTTTTCTTACAGAAATGGGACTTTCAGGAACTGGTACCTACAATACAGTAATCACATTTGCATGCAAAGGTAAAAATCTCAGGAATCTTTAGAGAGTCTAATATTTGGCAAAGAATCTGAACCTCTTGAAAGACTGTCAATGGCCACGTATATTACTGGCAATGGCACTGACTTAACCCAAACGAAGAGCCCACCTATTTAGAGTAGCTGAACAAGGAATGCCCCTGTTGACAGGCAAGCAAGTCTAGTACTGTGTCTTTGGAGAAACTGGGTATAGAACTGAAGGCCATTAGTTCTAAATGTCTCTAGTTAAAAGGCAATCTTTTTTTTTTTTTGGGGGGGGGAGGTCGGTGGTGGAAAGTTCTAAACCTTGTGTTCATCAAGCCTCAAAACAACCTGATAGTGCTCTTTGTATCTGAAAATATTACCAGTTTTTACGAATGGATTAAATCCAAAAATTATAAAGAAGATTCTCTTGTGTGTATAGAACTCAAAATTAAAAGGGTCTCTTTTTAGTCCTTTTAAAATTGTCTTCTCAAAGTTCAACTAGATAAGGTTTGGGGGATTTAAGTCACTGGAATCATCAAATTTGCTTCAGTGAAGGAAACTGACATTTTGGAGATTGTTGAGGCCAGTCAGGATGGGTCTTGGGCAACTTTATCAGTATCACTGGAAAAATGATATACAGTATGATGAAATGGCAGGATCCAATGTAAGACATTTTTGGATTGGTCAGAAACACGGCTAGTCTGTATAAAATAAACTACCCCAAATGAGCTACTTCTTAACCTCCTTCTGTATTAAAAAAAAAATTCCCATATTTTCCCCATAAAAAATAACATTTCCCACATCCCCTCTCAAACATTCTTTTTAAAAAGCCCTTATTCATAAAGTTTTAATGGATACATGATAGTGTTCATTTTGAAGAGCTAGTTCTGGAACTGCACTGTCCAGTACAGTAGCCACTATCCAAATGTGGCTCCTGAGAACTTGGAATGTGGTTCACCTAAACTGAGGTGTGCCCTAAGTATAAATATACACTGGTTTTAAAGACAAAGGTTAAAAAAAAAAAATACACTATCTCCTAAATAACTTTTTATAGTGATTATATGTTGAAATGGTGACATACCAGATATACTGGGTTAAATAGAAATATATAACCAAAATGATTTTCACCTGTTTCTTTTCACTTTTTAAATATGCCTACAAAAAAATGTAAAATTACATATGGCTTACACTTCATGTTCTTAAACTGTACAATCTAATAGAAATAGAGCTTTGAGGCATTATGCTGATTGGGCTAAAAAAACTAAACCTATTTACCACTGTATGCTTATAAAGATTTGTGAGATTGTAATAGAAAACTAGAATCTTGGCAGTCTTTATCACAACTCTGTGTTCACGCTTATTACTCCAGTAATTCTTGATTATACATGAGAATAGCCAAGAGCAACAGTGGTGAAATGGTTGTTCACTGTATATGCATTTTAACAGGTAACTTCAGTTTCAAAGGACAAAAAGTATGAATCACAATCCCAAATCAACCAAAGCATTGATCAAATTAACTTACATGGACTCTGACCGTTCCATTTCTTTCTTAAAGACAGCCGCATATCTATAACTGCTAATATAGTTTGCCATAAACTTGAAATTGCTATCATATAAAAATAAGAACTTTTTGTACAAATGTCCAAATCATAAAAATTTTAAAATAAATTGAACACATAACTTTTTGTGACAGAAATACCTAGCCATAACAATGGAAACATTAAGAAACATTTAGTCATTGTAAGTTTTCAAAGTGACTTGCTGACCCTACATGAGTTCAAAGTTCCAAATATTCTAAATTCTAAAAAAATTACCTTACATGCTTTTCCCTCTGAATATTCACTCCTATTCATGTGTTCATTTCTTTATATAAATAAAACTGAATTTTAAATATATGAGCACAAAACTTGAAAACTGTAAGGAGAAATGTCTTTATCAAGCACCTCTACTGCAAACAGTTCTTTATGGAGCAAAATTATGTTCCGTAAAAACATATTAATACTTCTTTCTTCCTATAATGTGAACAATTTTTAAGCTCTTCAAAGTACATCCGCATTTACTGGTAGTTTAAGGAGGTGAATATTTTCCGCAAGTCTACTTCTTAAACCAATTAAGTAACAGGCTTGAACAACTTTGCTCAACTACTGGACCTCCAAAAATGTTACTGCCAAAGTAAATATCTGAAAAAATTAATAACATTACAAAAAATGACTTCAAAATAGAGAACAAATTCCAAGGCAAAAGGATTTACAAATTTTGGAACTCTAATCCAGCCAAGGTCAAGAACCACTGCTTTAGAATGCGACAGAGCACACGGTGTGCAGGCAGAGTTGGTGGTTCCAGGGTACTGTCATTTTCAGTCTTTGTTACCAGAATGTATAAAACACTGATCCTTTCTAATTCTACAATACTGCCTCAGACCCCTACAGTTTCAAAACAATTCATCTTTTAGATTTCCATGACATCTCTTTAGAGTAAATGTGATTTTGTTGCTGTTCATAATAAAGTCTTTAGTTTTGAAGTTTCAGACCTAATTAAACAAATAACTAAGTTCAGGCCCGAGATAAATGTGGTATAGAAAGAGCACAGGTCTCTATCAATGCACACAAACCATATTCTATTAGTATAGTTCTGGGACCTCATTAAATGGATTTTCAAGTAAGTAATTAAGCCTCTAATTAAAAAATACAAAACATTTTTAAAGTATAATGATTACCATAAAATACAGAAAGTGCAATTATCACCAATTATGTGATTTTCTAGGATTCATCTTAAAATTCAGGCTAATATTTAACAATAGTGTTTCAATTAAATTATGGCATTTGAAAAAGCTTATACTTCTGGGAAAAGATCACATAAACATGCTTTTTTGGTGGGGGAAATGTTGAGAAAACTACAATAATGAATAATTCATACTGCCTTAACATTTCTAAAATCACATCAAAACGATCATCTTTGATAGCCATTTCAGTAAGTTTGATACAGGGTATGTTACTATCCACTTACTAGTAACCAAGACACACAGAACGCACTTGTAACAAATATTCAGATCAAATTATCTTCAGGAGCTAAACATTTCAGAGAATTTAAGATTTGTGTCTGAGCATACAGTACTGCAATAGTTGGCTACATAAAATAAATAGAAAATCTTCTAAGAGGAAGCTCAATAATCAGAAGCTGTATTGCATTTAGGGATTTAACACTGGATATATACAGAAGGGAAAGCATTTCAATTAGAAATACTTCACGTTACCGCGCTCCCTCTTTTAATATGGCAACTTTTAGCAGCTTACCATTGTGACATTTAAAAATCAACAGGAATAGTGCTACTCTGTTATCCTTTGGTTCCCAGTGACAAATAATGCAGTAATAATGCCTCTGGTTTTCAGTTCCTCATGGATGACATTTATTAGCAGAGAAAAACCTGATGCTTTTCAGCTGAAATTTGGCAGCCCAAGAAGTGCACCAACTGCTCCAAAGTATCCCTGTATAATTTTAAAACAATTATTAATGCAGTTCAGCTTTTTAAATTAGCATACAATATTAACAACTATTAGGAACAGAAAATGTATAATCCATTTTAAGAACTTTTATTCAGAAACCTACCAATTTTTGTGTTGTCAGCTAATATTTGAAAAAGATGAAATACGTATTTTTAAGTGTGGCTTATAGACACTGAAAAGCTTCTAGGGCTATTACTACAATTCTAAGCCCCTCGCCTCTCTCCTCAATACAATTCCTTTTGTTCCACCTGCCACTCTCCCGCATACAGCATGCCCTGTGGAGCACAAGAGCAGTACACCATAGCAAGAGCAGTGACAACGGAACATAAACACCAGAGAACACTCTGAATTTGTGTTATTACAATAATTAATATGTCCATCTGACCAGAAACAAAACAATGCAGGGTAAATTTACTTAATCCAAAACATTATATGAACTGATAATTTCAGATCAGAATAAGTGGATGTAGTGAATGAACAGGAAAAAAATCTTGAAGAATAATCTCCAAAATGTTAACAGTAGTCCCTCTGGAGGTGGGAGGTGAGGTTGTGGTGGGAGGATTAAGGAGAATCTTCATTGTTGAATTATTTATTTTTATGGTATTCACATTTAATATTCGTTAGGGGAGAAAAAAAAGAAAAACAAAGTACAATTTAAGTACACAAGCAGCCCCAATATTTAAGGAGCTCAAGACCTAATATCGCTCTCTCTCGGTCAGAGGAAGTGGGGAAACTCCATCTTAATGGGGTGCCTACCAGGTTGTAGTAACCCCTATCCCCCCAACTCAAACTGAAATGAGGGACTCAAAAATACTATTCAGGTAAATCATAGTTTTATACTTATGAGTACACAATAAGAAGCAGTAAATGAAACCTATATATAAAAGCATGCTATTAAAATTTGCAAAACATTATTTTCCTATCATACCTCATGCTCTAGAAACAATGCTTTCAGTTGACCTTTTGACCAGTAATCCAGTGCATATGCCAAAAGTTTCATTGAGAGAGTATTGACACGTAAAAAGTTTCCAACAAAGACAACTCGGTTTATCTTCTAAAAGAAAAGAACAAAGAAAATGTGTTGAAATAAGAATTATCAAATAGAATTTATAATACAGTAGGGTTTAGAAAATCTCTATGTAAAAATGCAAACAACTACTACCTTTTTTTAGTGTCTATTACATTCCTGGTACATATATTTCCATAATCCTAAATATTTAAAATTTAGTCCAGGACACATCACTACACACTTGTCAAAACCCAAAGAATGTATACCAAGAGTGAGCCCAAATGTAAACTATGGGTTTTGGGTGATAGTGATGTGTCACTGCAAGTTCAGTGACTGTAACAAATGTACCAATCTGGTGCTGGATGTTGACAGTGGGGGAGGCTGTGTAGCTATGGGGTTCAAGGGTGTATATGGGAACTCTCTGTATTTTCTATTCAATTTTGCTCTGAACCTAAAACTTCCCTAAAAAATATAGTCTATTAAAAAAAAAGTTCTGGAAAGATTTTAGTTAATGATTTTAGATGAGACTTGTTTTTGAAAATGGCCAATAAACAATCTATTAAGAAAGTTAACTTGGAGAAATAGTATTGAGATTAAAGGAGTCAAATCCAAGGAAGAGTATTTTAAATGGGTTTAGGATTAAAAAACACTGTAAACTTGAGTCTTCCAGCATCTCTGGCCCCAGCCTAACCCATCAAGTCACTCTCTGCTAAGATTCCACTAATTTGGTTCCATTGATACCTTGAAGGAAATCTTATATGGAGGAACTGGTGTTTCAATCTCGAGAAAACTTTTCTACTCTCACAATAACATACTGAATTTTTGAATATACATTTTTGCACACTGAATTTGGGTAGTGTAAATTATGGCCTTAATTACTGTTAAGTCAAGTGGCCAGTGAAAATCTGCATCTACAGGGCTACGAAAAAAGGTCTCTGATTATTGTCAGTCCCCCAAAGTGAAATATTACCTAAACCTGGGTTAAAACATCTGTTAGTGGCTCCCTCAACCAACTTACTACACTGTTATTGAGAAACTTAGAATTCTGGATTTAAACAGAATACTTCAAAGAATCAATTTGCATCTTCTCACAGTTGTTCTCTGCCGGAGCTTCTCTTTCCCCAAGTATCTGCATGCTGATTATCTCACCTCCTTTCAATATTTATCCAAGGATTACGTTTTCAATAAAGCCTTTCTTCAACAATCCAATTACTCAGCAATTTGTCTTCTGTTGTTCTACTCCCAATTCTCTTTATCTTGTTTGATTTTTTAAAAAAAAATAGCATTTATCACCAAATATATACTAAAAATTCATTAAATCACTAGAATGGATGGAAGTTGCACAGAGTCAGGGATCTTTGTTTTTTTCACCAGTGTATTGCAAGTGCCTAGAACAATGCCTGGCACATGGTACTCTGTAAATACTTCATGAATAAATGAATGAACAAATGAAGGATTCCCTCAAAAAGTAAAATTCCCAACTCATTTAAAGTATTTGATATTTACGAAAATTAAATAGGCAAATACGTCTATTACATGAAGGCAGAACTGTATATATAATCTCCTTCAAATAAAAATAACCTGACAATGAGGGTAAATATAGAAGTACATGCTTTTCGTAAGTATACATCATTCAAATTTTACATGAAGAACAAGTCTCAATGCCTTCATAGCCCTGTACAATGCTGCTTGATCCATATGCAACAAGGCAGCACTGTAAAGAAGCCAAAGGCAGTAAGAAAACTTCTAAGCACTCGCTAATCAAATGCAACATTAACAGCAAAAAACACCCCTTTCAATAATTAGTTCAAGAAAATCCTATGTTTGGAAAGAATTTTCTATCTTCAAGAAATTTAGGTTGTGTATTTCTGAAAAAGTTTCTAGATAAATTTGAAAATGTAAATATCTCTTTGTTCTACTTCTACTTTCTTTAAAGGTAACATAACAATTAGGTACACAGGGCATATACAGCTAATGAGCCTTGGGATTTAATGGAGATCTCAATTCCTATAGGTCTCCTTAAGGAACACAAAGAAGCTGTGCTATATGTACATAAAGCTCCAAGCCACATTTTTCAAATAGTTAATTTTTTTTTACCTCATTAACAGCACACATTCGTGCCACAGAACCAATGTTATTGGTGATAGTAACTAAAGTAGCTCTTGCTAGATCTTCTTTACTAACAGATTCTCGCTTCTCCTTATAAATCATATTCCCAAAACTGCAGAGAAATGAAAAACAAAATTCTGTTGATAATAAGCAGCATTTCATACATTTTTGGAATTTATCCTACAGATAAATTTACACAAGTACAAAATAAGGTATGTAACAAGGTTACTGACTGACCCATTGAACTATACACAGCAGAATATTGGAAGCCACCATAAAACTCTGATAAATCCACACAATAAAATACCAAGAGGCTGTTCATAAGGGAGGGAGGGTAGGAGGGGGAGAGGTAAAGCAAGAGAAAGGGGAGAGAGTAAGGGGAGAAAGGGAGAGCGGGAGGCCAGCAGATACACTAGGATATACTGCCTATTGAAGAGAAAGTATAGTAGCATGCTGTGTAATGGTATATAAATGTTACCTTCTGTATAAGGGGAGGGTAAGGATATGTATTTATATTTGCATAAAGAAATACTAAAAGGATATTCAAGAATTAATAAAAACGGTTTCCTATGGAGAACAGCAAGGGAGACTTCTTAATGCATATCTTTTTTTTTTTTTTTAAAGATTTTACTTATTTATTTGAGAGAGAGCAAAAGCGAGAGAGGTCACAGAGGGAAAGGGAGCAGCAGACGCTCAATGAAGCTCGACCCCAAGACCCTGATCTGAGTTGAAGGCAGACGCTTAACCAACTGAGCCACCCAGGTGACCCCTTAATGTTTATCTTATTTTTAAACTACATGAATGTAAAACTTTGGAACTTTAGGTTCCAAGTTGGGTAAGAGTAAGCCCCCTAACAACTTCCTGATACATTGCTTTCTAAAGACTAAATAAGCAACTTTCATTACAACATAAATATTAAACTTACCTAGATGCTACAGCCCAACCTGGCAGACCAAATCTCTCATAATCTCCTCCGTAAATATCACGGACCAGCTTGTCAGCTTGGGTGCTGTCACCTTTGGATGCCATTTCAAGAGCCTCTTCAAAACTTTCACAGCCAGTCAATAAACAGCATAAACCCAGAAAGGTGCCCCCTCCAAGGCTAAAGAAAATAAAGAAAACTGGGTAAGTTATATTTACATACTGTATTCTTTCTCCAGAGTAAAAAGGTGGAATTTTCATGTAATTAACAAACACAAAGAAAGAACATATTGCTAATGCCAAGTGCTGATATATCAACATATTGAAGGTAAGAAAAATGCCAAACCAAACTTGTCAGATTAAAGAATAAACCAAAGGGGAAAAAATCAGTTGGTGATAGCAATACGAAAGCAGGAAGAGATGTTTTATATCTTCTCGTACTTTTACCCAATTCCTTATATTTTGTAATTGCTAAAAATAAATGCTTTGCTTTTACATGTGGGGGAAAAAGCATAAGTGTTAAAAATTAGTACCATATGAATTAAAAGGAGAAAACTTGTAACTCTAAATGGTTTCCAGGAAATGATTTAGTGAAAGGCCTATTTACTTGGTCTGACAAGGTTGAAATCAACTCAATGTGACACATTAGCATTTAAAATGACCCAGAAATGAATACAGTGAGAAAATTTATGTTAGGCTGGTCAACGTTAATGATAAAAATTTACTTGGTTCTATTATTCTTTTGGATATGCTGATGAAATGAAATCATGCTTCTCTAATTCCTAAATCAAAACCTCTGCTCCCCAGTCTCACCTAAATTTCCAACAGACTCCATCTATCCCTGACCACCACTGGAATTTAGTTAACGGACTGAATTTCTTTTAGAATTAATTGAAATAGGTAATATTTCCCTGTAACTTTGGCATTGAGTTACAAAAGGGAGGTAGATTTTAGCCACCACAGAGATAAAATACCAATTAAATTTAAGTAACACTTAGGGGTGCCTGGCCAGCTGAGTCAGTAGAGCATGTGACTCTTGATCTCAGGGTCATGAGTCTGAGCCCCACATGGGGGTAGAGTTTACTTAAAACAAAAAAATTTAAGTAACACTTTAGTAAGAGCACTACTTTAAAATGGAAATGAGTTTTTTTCATAAACCCCCAAATCTTCCTTCCTCAAATAAGCAGGAGTCTCTATCCTTCTTAAAAGCTGATAAAGTATGTACGAGAATCTTAAGGACATTTTTAAATTTCTCAATATTTCAGGCATTATAGAAAATCTTATGGGATATTTAGTACATCATGTTATCCCATAATAAGCTCATGTTAAATTCATCTTATAAGAATTATTTATTACAGGGGCACCCGGGTGGCTCAGTTGGTTGAGCATCTGATTCTTGATTTTGGCTCAGGTAATAATCTCAGGGTCGTGAGACTGAGTCCTGCATGGGGCTCCATGCTCAGTGGGAGTCTGTTTGAGATTCTCTCTCTCCCTCTGCCCCTCCCCCCCTCAAATAAATAAATCTTAAAGAAAAAAAGAATTATTACAGTGTTGCCCAACACTACACTTAAATGTGGACCTAATCCAACCAGCATGCAAGCTGACCAGTGGCATACTTCAGGCTTAAATAGATCTACAAAACAGTGAAAAACAAAAGGAGGAATGCTTTGGAAAACAGAAAGTCATTGGAATCATTCCAGATAAAAATTCCCTCTTACAGGGGCGCCTGGGTGGCACAGCGGTTAAGCGTCTGCCTTCGGCTCAGGGCGTGATCCCGGCGTTATGGGATCGAGCCCCCACATCAGGCTCCTCTGCTATGAGCCTGCTTCTTCCTCTCCCACTCCCCCTGCTTGTGTTCCGTCTCTCGCTGGCTGTCTCTATCTCTGTCGAATAAATAAATAAAATCTTAAAAAAAAAAAAAAAAAGTAGAGCCAAAAATTCCCTCTTACAATTATGGAAATGTTGATGCCAACTGATGTTAAGCAAATATAAATATTATTTTAGTTTGCATCTTTATACACATACCTTATAAAACAATATTATCTGCAACACTTTAACTTATACTTACACATCTACACTTTTTGCTACTGGGCAAATGCACGTTAGAAGCTAGCATTAAGATGATTTCACAAATTCTGTGTATAAAACCAACATGAACGCTGCAGTAAGAACAGAAAGGTCACTACCTTGTCCCGGTTACTCGTTTATAGTTGTCTTTGGAATGGACTGCTAAAATACTGACTCCTGAACCAATGTTCACTATCAGCAGTGGATAGGGATCATCCAGGTTAAAAGGCATCTTTTGGCATCGCTCAGGTTCTGAGGCATTAGCAAAATAATAGCACTCTGCTTGTCCATTGAAACTGACAGAATCTATATACAGCAAGCCCTTTACAAGGCAGTCAAGTTCATCCAGTTTGTGCAGGTGGAGGTTTCCAATCTATAAAAAAAACCACAGAGGTTTTATAAAGTGAACAAGGGACAGTATTCAAAATATTTGACTCAAATGCACTGTATAATTTTAATGTACTTTATAAAACTTCAAAATCATCTATGACCCATACATTTTCACTTGTTTTGTTTTGTGTCAGAATCTTTTAGCCCAGTGGTTCTCAGTGATGGTGGTATTATCTCTGGATGCATTCTGGAAATTTTTAGGGATATTTCAGTTTTCACAAAGATGAAAAGGAGAAGACCAAACTGACATTTAGCGGGCAGGGACTTGGGATGACAGAAATCTGCAATGGGTAGGGCAGTTGTGCAAAAACAAAGAATTATCCCATTCCCGCCTTATCTTTGAGCCTTCTGACAGTTTTTAGGCGGCAGTAGAAAAATGTGTCTATAATTATCTGAGCCTATGGAAGCACAAAGTATTCTTTATATGGCTTTAATATGTATATGCTAAATTTGCTAGCAATGCAACCACCATATAAACTAAGGAAATATCAGACTCTTTTATTGTTTGAACTGTCCCAAGTGTTATTTAGCATCTTAGAGTGTTATGTCACAAACAGCAACACCATTTATGGTACAAGATTCTCCAATAAAACATACCATTATCAGCTTTAGATTTTATGATGAATTTATGTTTAAGTGCTAGCATCTAACTATCTCACTATGCTCTCTCATGTGATCATACCAGAGAACCTACCGATATATAAATACCTTCATTTCCTGTCTTTATATTATAGTCTGAGTACTCGTTTGAAATTATTAAATTCATTTCAGGTTAATAAGGAATGTATTATAAACTATTTGTAAAAAATATTTCAGCTTAGGGGTGCCTGGGTGGCTCAGTCGTTAAGTGTCTGCCTTCGGCTCAGGTTATGATCCTAGTGTTCTGGGATCGAGTCCCGCGTTGGTCTCCCTGCTCCGCTGGGAGCCTGCTTCTCCCTTTCCCACTCCCCCTGCTTGTGTTCCCTCTCTTGCTGCCTGTCAGATAAATAAACAAAATCTAAAAAAAAAAAAAAAATTTCAGCTTAGAGATCACTTCCCCTGGGAAGCTTTTGTTCTCCAGAACTTGTTTGGTAATAGTACTCTAGTGTTCCCATGGCACTGCTTTTCTATCACTACTATTAATTGTAAGGCATTGTACTTTAAGTCACTTATCTGTGTGGACTAGAATACCGCACTCTTTCAAGGCTAAGACTGTGTCTTATTCCCAGGTGAGTTCTGTGTCTAGCATAATACCTGACACATACTAGGTGCTCATGTATTAGCTTAATTAATGATTGAGCATCAACAGAAACAGTTATTACAGAACTTCATCACTAGAAAATATTGATACTTCTGGGGCACCTGAGTGGCTTAGTCAGTTAAGCTTTGGCCTTCAGCCTGGGTCCTGATCCCAGGATCTTGGGATTGAGCCCCAGGTTGGGCTCCTGCTCAGCAAGGAGTCAGCTTCTCCCTCTGGCCTCCCCCCGTTCATGCTCTCTCTCTAATAAAAAATCTTAAAGAGAAAGAAAAGAAAAGATTGATACTTCAATGGCCAGGTGAAAGCTGGCTTCAAGGACACTGCTTCTGGTAAGAATTCTGACAAACACTAAATATCACATGTCCAAGCAAGCTAGTCTCAAATTTATGAAATTTATGTTCAAATTACTCAATAAATTGAATACAAATCAGTATTATCCATCAAAAGAAAAAAATTAGTATCAATTTAGACTTTTAAACTATCCCAAAGTTTAAGGGGCCCACTTATGTGAGTCATGTAAGTGATCACTTATGTTCTATAAACAGACTTTTCTTATATGAATTTAAGAAATTAAATGTTTCACATGCGTATTTTCAAAGAAATCAAATTTCAGTAGCCCCAAATGCCACCTTTATAATCTTTATTCTAATGGAAAGAACTAGAAGCTTGGCAAATCCCCACTAGCACTTAAATCAGTGTTTATATAGTCCTCTTGCCATATCCAAATGACCCCCTTTGAGACAGGAACATGGTAAGGTTGGTGGATAAAACCAGAAAAAAGAGGTAACAGGGACTCTCAATCAAATGTCTACTTAATGAAAAGGCACTAGCTTCAGCTGACTTTTTTTTTTTTTTTTGGTCGGGGGCAGGACAAGGGAAAGAGATGGCCCTGGGAGTGTGGACTGTATCGGTAATACATAAAAGCAATGCAAACACAGGACAGTTAATAGTGAAAATAATTCAAATGCCACTTATATTTGGCTTTGTATACTGCCAAATTCACTGAAATCCCCCTTTATTGAAGCTTTATAGCAGTACTTAAACTTAAGCAGGTTTTACCAAATATTATGTACAATAAGCCCAAATCTAGGCAATTTTTTACTCAGCCTATGAAGGTACTTAAATGTCCCAAATGAAAAGCTGGTCATGAATACACACTTCCTCCACACCCAGCACAGGGAATTAATCTAGGAAACATGCTAGATGGAAACTTAGCTTCGTATTTTAAAAATTAAAGAGGGGGTGCCTGGTGGCTCAGTGGGTTGAGTCCAACTCTTGGTTTCAGTTTAGGCCATGATCTCAAGGTTGTGATATTAAGCCCCATGATGGGCTCTGTGCTCACTGTGGAGTCTGCTAGTTCCTCTCCCTCTGCTCCTCACCACCCCCACCCCCGCCTCCTCGCACACATTCTCTCAAATAAATCTTTAAAAAAAAAGAGAATGGATATAAATTTTTGGCTTTGAGTAAGATACCTACTGTGCGAAAATCTTCTTCAAACTTGTAAGCACCACCTCCTGTAGCACATAGCACCGTGTGTAATGTTGAGAAGTTTTTATCTCTTCCCATTTGAATAAAAGTTGGCAGGTCGTGGGTTGGAAATCTGATAAAGTGCAAGTTCCCTCTTCGCCCAAAAAGTGTTAAATCCTTCAGTTCAAGGTGTACATCCCGAATACCAGTGGATCCATATGCTACATTAGAAGTCAAATATTTCCGGATACTTTTTAAGCTCTCAACTTCTTCTTGTTCTTCCTCTGCTGTGATATCAATAGGTTCGAAATATGAGAGCTTTACTAGAGTCCCCCCAATGTCCATGCCAAACCATGGGAAAGCTGTGGATAAAAAAATATACATATATATCAACCTAAGGAATGCAAATTAGGAGCTAGTTAATTAGCACAAACTTCATATACCCTGAATCATGCAGTCATTACTTTTGGGTAAGATGCTTCTTCTATGTGCAACTCAACTTTTTCCCTTCAAAGTATTACTTTATATATTTTCTGAAAACCTGTAACTTGGGATGCTTAGAGCTGGCCCAGAGCCTTTTAATTCCTGGTCAGGTAGGTATTCCTTTTCATTTATTAAATACTTATCATATGCCTCAGGGGATCAGGAAAAATTTGGACCAATTCTATTTTAATAAATAGGTCATCGCCTATGGCTTAATAATGTTTCTAATAAGATTTTAATGTAATAAAACTGGCCTATAATTACTTCAAGTAACCAAGGGAAAAAGTACCTCCTTCAAAAGAAATCTTATTCTTTGCTCATTAAACATTGTATTTCTTTGGTACATCTGGTTAATAAAATTTGCAGTTAATAATGTTGAAGATAAGTCTACTTGGCTCATTTGGGCAGGCAGTTTGGGTTTGGGACTTGGTACCCTTTCACTAACTGAACTTATATGACTTTGGAAAAACCATTAATTTCTCTGAATCCTAGTTTATTTAAGGTCTGTTTCTATTATCTGGGATCTTAAAATGATAAGAGACTCAAGAATAATTTAATACTTAAAGATATACACAACAAAATGTATTTAACGGTTTTTTATGTTTAAGTTGCCAAGGAAAAATAGTTCCCTCCAAAATGTTTCTTAAATATTATTTATTTGATATATGTGCCTATGAGAAACCAGGTACCTACAATTCAATAAGAAAGGATTCTATGCATTTCTCCATTTCAGAATTTATGTTTATTGAAATTAGTAAGTAATATTAATTGAGGAAGGAGTAATTCTCATTATCTTCTTCTGGAGAAATAGTTTTTTTTTTTTTTTTTTT